>NC_056741.1:1877782826-1877945326 GCF_019279795.1 Protopterus annectens
CAGTATTTTAAACAGTGCTGAATCAACTTTCAAAATTGTGCAAGTTTTCTCAATTATCTTGCTAAAACTAATGGAGTTGCTACACTATTGAAGTATCATTACTTTCTCATATATAGGAGGCTTTTGGAGAGGCTCACTCGTATTGTTAAATGTGATATTTGATCCTAACAATGGTTTAAACCTTCAATTCCTAGCCTCCTTTACCTCTGAAATAACTTGTCCAAAAGTTTTTTTTTTTTTTTTGGATAGCTTCTTTGTATATCTGTGTTGTAAAGAACTTATACTTCCTTAATACAAACCTCATCACTGGACAGTCTAACCAGTTGCCCCTTTACAAGACTCTGTTTTTGGTTTATGGGATGATAAATCTGAAAGTATAAGAGTTTGAAAAAGTGGGTTTTCTATAAATCTTAGAAGAGGAACCATTTTGCCCCTTTACCACCATAATGTCCAGATAGTCAACATAACCAAACTGGATGTAGTATGTAAACTTCAAAATAACTAGAAGTAGAACTGATACATTCTAAAAATTAATACATTGGAGTCTCAGTCTCTGCCTTAAAATAAAGATTTCATCTAAAAACCTGACTTACTTTTCCCAACAGATAGTGTACTGTGTGTTAAATATATACTGTAGTTCCCACTTCAACAAAACCATATTGACATACACTAGGGCTCATGCAGCACCCATGCCCACGTCTTTAATTTGACTGAAAAATTCACTCTCAAATTATAAAAAGTTGTTTTCATGTACCAATTCCATTAATTCCACCAAAAAATAAATTCTTGTATTATCCAAAAAATCACACAAACATAAAATAGTTTGAAACATACATAATCTACTCTGATTAGGTTTACTCAAAAAAAGATCTCTAACATTGATAGTGTGTGTGTGTCTTTCGGCTTTTCCCGGTTAGGGGTCGCCACAGGGGAACTCCGGTCCGCTAATGATTGGCAGTAGATTTTTACGTGCCGAGTTGCCAGCTCTGATGCACAACCTTCAATGAAAGTACGCCCATTCATGCATGTCTCCACACAGAAGATGCTTTAGCTGAGAATCAAACAGGACAACTGTGAGGCGACAATGCTACCGCAGCACCACAACCGCCGTAATAATCTCTAATATCAATAGTAAAAAAAAGAAAACATTGTCGTTCCACAATTCATCAGATATATGGGATAAAAAACTCCAAGTGTTTTTAAAATATGGTTCCAGGTATTCTGAAAGGATTTTAGGCTTCTGTCAATAAATACCACCAAAGGGTAAGTCTTAGAACCCTGTGCAGCTACTATAAGCCTTAAGGGAGGGTCATTTAAATCCTTATGTACTTTTGGTATACCAAAATAGTGGGAATTCTAGCATTTTATGGTCAAAAATCAATACTCATCTCAGTTTATGATACCTTGCATGAGAAAATCAAATGAAAAATATCAGTTTTACGATAAGCTATATTGATCTCATTCTTGGATATAGATTGGTAAGAATCACTGTCATATAATATCTGTAACATCTTACTTGTGTAATCTATTGTGTCCATAATGACTGTTCTGCCTCCCTTATCGGGTGTCATGATTCTAAATAGTTTGTTAGAAGAAATATTCAGTAACAATTCCTTTTTGAAGAAATATAAATTAGTCATATAGGAATGACCCTGTTTGTTCAATAATTGATAAAAATCATACTGACAGTCACAACTCTTCTCAAATGCCTGGACTAAAGTGTTGAATGGGGGATTAAATGTACTAGATTTACATATACTAACATTATTTGAATTAATAGGACAGTCTTCCTTGGCATATAAGATGGCTTGGTTTAGTTTCCTGGCAAACAATTTGAATTTAATACAGGAATCAACCATGTTGCCACCAGTAGTGAGTACAAATGGTGAACCCATTTTCAAAAAGACTAACGTGGATTTTGTTAATATTCTCACTACTATAATTAAAAATATTGAATCCATTATAGGCATACACACTTCCTACATGAGCTATCTTAGAGCTGTAAGTCACAGGGTGTTCCTGGTTGAGTAGGCCTCTGCTTCTGTAATTTTCTAATTTTCCACTTCCTCTTTTTCTTCCCCTTCCCCTCTGGTCTGGCAGGTTGCTCATTCTTGGATTTTCCATCTCTATTATTTATTGGGCAGTCCTCTCTGGTACCCTCAGAGGGGGAAATTCTTGGGTAGTCTAAAAAAAAATTAAAATCGTCTGTGTTGTTGACAGCACTATGGTTCCTTTCATGTAAATGTAATGAGTGTGTAAAAAATCACCATCTAGCACACTCCTATCAAACTGATCTACCTTGTTGTCATTGCCCCTAGAAATCTGAAGGTGCTCAGGTATTATTTAAATGTTATTTGGTTCCTAGTTATTTTCTCAGATCCAGCTGCTTACAGAAGTATCTCCTAAACATCAACAGAATGGTTTGGAGAGACAGGTATATCTCGCAGTGGATATCGCTGCTGTGAAAAAGACTCTCGATCCATGTTAAACAAAGTTCATTCCTGTCTATTTTCAAATGCAATATAGATCTATGGATGGGAGACAGAAAATTTACCACAGGACTGTCCCCTGTACTACTAATGGACAGAGTCAACTCCTAAATGCTTTATCCCATGTATGGGGGGGGGGCTCAAATTATGTATGGTATGATCTCACTATTCTCATAAAGGGCAATATATATAATTATTGACAAAGGGATGGATAAGGACAATCTATAACCAAATGGGATAGGTTATTTAGAGCACAAAAACGGAAACTGGCTAGGCTTATAATGGCCTGCAAGAGCAGCTAGCCTAGTACTTACCTTTGAACCTATGAACATGTTTGTATCAGTGCATTTGTTCTCAGTGATGAATACTTCTACCCTAAATAACTCTCTAAGTAAGGCAGACATCAATACAAAAGGATATCTATCCTTGCAGTGATTTCAGTTCACTTGACACACACATTAGATAATAGTAAACAGTGCATTATGAACTTATCTCCTTTAGATAGAATAATTACAGATTTTAGTAAGAAAGCTGGTTTAATCTGTACTGGTTCAACATATTTTTCTAATATAGTTTAATATGCTCAGTATTCTAAAAGACTAATTTCTTGGACTAAGATGGATAATCTTGTCATATCAAAGGATTTTTTAAATAATTGTAACAATGTATAGATCCTCACATTACCATTCCCAGACCTCTGCCAATTAAGCTGCTAATTTCCTTTTAAAATAGATGGCCTTGTTAAAGTTTCTTAGAGGTTAAAAAGACATGGAGTGAGTTTTGGGTGATACACAAAGACTCTAAAAGTGTTGACTGTGTTATGGGATACTGCCAAATGCATGTCAAATGATAACCTCTTTGTATGGACCTCTAACCTACAAAATGTGGAATCTAAAATATAAAATTAATTTTTAACTACTTCATTTGTTCATTACATCACCTATTGATAATGATAAAGAACATTCTGATTTTATTGAAGCGCTACAAATTCAGTGATTATCAGTATAAGAGCTGTGAAGAGAAATGTATACTAAGTGTATCATCTTTTACTAGTAGATTTGAAAATTTTAACTGGGAAAGCAACATTAATCAATATGGTAGGGTGGAAAAGCATGGTTGTTTGTTGAGAATAATGGAAATAAACTGATGACGAGAAAGGATGTTAGATTTGTTTCTTAAAAAGTTTGATGAAATTAATACAAGTTCAAATGAGGTTTCATAATATGAGCCTATTGATTTATTCACCAATATTGCTTTAAAACTAATCAGCTTGACTGACTAAGTACCTTTAAGCCAGAGTTCTATTTTAGCTGAAAATGATGAAAGCATAAAATATTTACAGAGACATAAAGCTAGTGGTACTGACTGCATACCTTCTAAAACTTATAAAGCAGCCACAATTGTTTAAGGAGGCATTTAATTCCTTAATTAACTAAAGATGAGTTTCAGTTTCCATCCTCATGGAAAGGTGCACTAACTTCATTGTTGCCTAAACCAAATATATTTATTATGTCAGTAATTATCGCCCCATTTTTGTATGAAATTCAGATTATAAATTATATATCACTTTATGAATATTAAAAATCTAGAATTTTCCCATTCTTTGATATACCCAGATAAATGTGGCTACATTGGCATCAGACAATTTGAGATTGTGTTCAGAGAATTTACAATATTAATAGTAATACTAATTATATATATATATATATATATATATATATATGTAATATATATGACATAATTTACAGAATTAGATGCACTGGCCCATTCATTTCCTATGACACATGATTAAAATGTAAAAGTTGACAGAGAGTCTTCTTTCCCAATACATGTTTTATATTATCAGTGGAATGTTTTATGAACATTACCAACAAGGCTCATTCCCCTTTATATTGTGGAAGTTCAGTTTTTAAGTATAATACCTTTGCTCTATATGCTGATGTGCTAGCTACAATTTCTAATGTAACATATGGAACTCTTTTAAATTTATTTAAATATTTCAATTCAACCTTTTCCCAGTCTTTATATAAATGCCAAAAAATCGAATGTCTTCATTTTAAGCACTAGTTTTACAAGAATGCTCTTTAATTTGAATGGAAAATTATCAACCAAACTTTGAAATATTTAGTCCTTCATTTCCAAATATTCATTCCCTAAGCAATACTTAAATAAGCATTTTCAGAAAACTATTGATTTATATATTTATGATTGGAGTCAGAAATATTTTTTGAAGATGACCAACATTTCTACACCAGATTTCAACATAACCAATTTTCCCCATCACATACCAAATTATTTTTATGTTTCAAATTTTGGTGGTGTTTCACCAAGGCATGAATTGACTCTAATACTCTGAATAGAAGTAATACTTTAACATGAATTTGATTCCATAATATCAATTCAGTCAAATCTGTAAACTGCTTAAATATATTTACTTTATAGTTAATGAAACACTGAGGTTTTACCAGAAAGTTTTTGAATTAGAAATAATATATAATGCTAACCATGGAATAAGAATTGGGATAGAGAACAGTACTGTTTTTCTCTTTGATTTACTTTTTATAGTCAAGAAATATATTTGCAAAGAATTCAGATACCATAGCAGGAAAGTCTTCTTAGCTATAACTGAGTACTTAAAACAAGTTTCTGATTGAAACAGTTAAAATAACTTCCTCAGTAACTGTAATGTATTTGTTTTCAACAACTAACTGCAGTTCCAAAATCCACACAACGAAAAGAAAGAAATAACCAGTGAATAACAGCTCTACTTTTCTCCATATGCAATTTAATGCGACAAGAAAATCCTCTTAGCACCTCGGCCACAAACAGCCTTTACAGAGTAAAAACCTTTCATACTAAAAATCACTCATTTTATACTTCTAATTAATTCCATCATCTTCAATTAACCAATTACATACAAATTGTTAAAATTTAATTCACATTGTATTTGAAATAAAAACACCTTTAAATAAAATGTTGCCAATTGCATTCCTTATTTAACCCATTGGGTTGCAAAGTGTTATATTTTATTATAAAAATAGATTCCTTTCTCCTTAATACATATTTCAACATCTCCACATTTCCATACTGCAGTTGAACGGTTTGACATCAGAGTGCCATGAATATGCATGAGGGCACACTCACTCAACAGTAAGTCTTACACGGACCGTATAAGAAAGCAAGGGGCGTGTCCGACTGCTGAGCAGTCTAAATGTCCATGCCCCTGCAAGTGTTTTAAAACTAAACAAAGCACACACACAAGAGCGAGTCCGCTCAAATGTCCCTGCACCCAACACCACGCTCCCTGATATTGTAAACCCCTATCACAGTTCTAAAATGCAAAACATTAAATATATTTTTTTAAATCCCCAAAATAGCTGCCCGTATTTGTGCGTGTGTGCACGGGTGTGCCCATTGCTTAGCTAGAGTTAGCAATTCTGACATGGAAGAGCATAAGAAAGAATGTTTATGCAAATCACACCAAATAGCAATAGCGTAATGGTAGAGCGTTTGCACAAAGAAGAGGCATTCAGGGTTTGTGTCCCACCACTCCCCTTCGTATTTATTTTTTAAATCAGTATATGAAATAATACCTGACAAATATGTTTAAACATTACTAAAAAGCTGTGAAATGGCCAATGTAACAGTGAACAAAATAAATATTTTAAATGATCCTGATATAAAATTGCCTGCAGTTAAGCAGCGCTTCACCCAGCGCAATAGAGTTGCCCGTAGTTTAATAGCACTTTACCTAGCACAATAGAGGTGCCCACACTTTAATAGCGCTTTACCTAGCGCAATAGAGTTGCCCATTGTTTCATAGCGCTTTACCCAGCACAATAGAGTTGCCCATAGTTCAATGGCACTTTACCCAGCGCAATGTGTTTGCGCAGACGTGCACACCGCGCCAACCAGGGCACCATAGGGCACCGAGGAGCAACATAGAGCAAAGTTGCTTAAATGCAGCCACACCCCCTAGCCTGTCTGGATAGTATGAAAATAAAATGAATGACAAGGTTCAAACCCAGGACTCTGTGCATCAGAAGCAAAGTACAGAACCACTAAGCCATGACAACATAGGGGAAACAGCCACTATTAACATTCATATACTTAAGAATGGTAGTTTAACCATTACTAAGCAGGTCTGCAGTCAGCAGAGAATTTTACAAAACAGCCAGTCACAAAAAAGTGTGGGAAATGCGGCATATTTAAGCTCCACAGGTGGGAATACATGCCATAACTGATTGTAGCTCACATCTGCAGTTAGAATGTCTGGTGTTGGAGAGGGAACATGCTTCCAAGCGCAACATTGGGGCATCGAGGAGTCCAAATACATAGTTTGGCTCCTTGTCCATCATCACGAGTCAAGACTCCTGCAGGGCCAGTTCCAGGGGATGGAGTACAAGGCAGAGGCTTGGAACCAGTTAGTTCATGACCTCACCAGTGCCACAGGCTTTCCTCGGACTGGTGAGCAGGTCCATCACCACCATGCAGACCTGAAGAGACGAAAGCAGGACCACCTGAACCAATGGATACAGGAGGCCTGTGGAATGCGGGATGCCCCACAACTGAGTATGTAGCCATGGAATGCAGTATATAAGAATTGATAATGGAGTATGTATAATGGATAGGTATGTCTCAATATCCCTTCATTTACTTTACAGCTGCAGGTGACCGTGCTATGAATCAGCAAGCCTATGCTGATAGGCTGCTAAGGCTGCGCCACCAGGCAGGTTAGTGATTATTCTGCATGTATTGTTATATAAAATATGGGAGAGAGCATGAAAGAAAGTGTTGTAATAATGCAGCCATAAAATTGCCTGAATAAGTCCTCTGCATGTACTGTCAGATAAAAACGTCAGAGAGGCAGAAAAAGAGTGTATAAACCCATTAAGAAAGGTAACATATGTCTGGAATAATATCTCTGCAGGCACTGTCATACAAAATAAGTGAGTGAGCCTGAAAAAAGATTGTTCTAACCTATTAATAAAGGTATAATATGTCTTGAACATGTCTGCCATATACACCATTAAAACAAAGGAGTGAGCCTGTGGAAAAGTGTGTAATGTCATTAATAAAGGTCTAAAACCCAGAGTGTGTCTATGTCACAAAGTCTGAAATGTTGTTGTACCCTTGCAGTATACAAACAGTACTGTTTGAAAAGGTGCTGGCAACCCAGAGTTGTGCAGTCCCATATAAAATGGGTGATGAAAGTACTAGTAGCTGTGAAACATATATACAGTCCACAACAGGCAGTTACTGGCTGGCATGAATAAGTAAACCTGGCACATGTGTAGCATGTTATTTTTTCCCCAGAATTGTGAGTGTGTGTGTCAAGAAATGCAGGGTTCTGTACAAATCGAAGTGAAAATGTCATGTGAAAACATCCCAGATATGCAGATAAAGAAATATAAATGCAATCAAGAAATATGTAGCAGTAACATCTGCATCCTAGACAGTTAGTATGTCAGATATAGGTCAGGAATATATTGAACTAGCCAAACCCAGTACACATCCTATTGTATGGTGGCAAGTGTAATAATACAGGTAGGGGATATACACTTGCAGTCACTAGGAATGTAATGTAGACTAAAAGGTCATTATAAGATGTTAACTGAGGTTTTTTATACACCCTACTGTATGTGTATAAACCATGCAATTCCACACCTCAATGGGTATGTGTAATCTTAAATATTTGTTGGGACATATATCCTATTGTTCTGTAAATATTTGCATTCACATTGATGCATGTGCCCTGTTTAAACATCACAATCATGGTGGCCTGTTGCTACTAAACATCCCTGCATGCTGTTGGAATAACCATTGTGGTTCAATATATGCATGTGTTATGCTTGCTGTTCAACTGTTGTACCCTTGGTGTGTTGGGTTAATGGGAATATTATTGCATGCTGTTACAACTAATCTGGAATGCTGTTTTGCTTATGTTGTAATTAAACACACCTAATCACAGAACGTATGGGAAGGCCGGTCCCAGCGGACCCACCTGTCCCTCATCAGCCGGCGAGTGCACCTGGCACCAGCAGGTCCAGTGCCCAGCCAGGGCTCCCTTCCTCCACTGGTCCTGTGCTACCTTCCGGGTGGAAGCACTGCAGGGGCTGGGGCTCGTCCCCCCCATGCAAGCGTGGGTGTAGAAGGGCCACCTGTCACCCTTCAAAGGGTCCGGGCTGTGCTGCGTAGGGAGATCCAGCATTCAGTCGCTGATCCCCTATGCCAGCTTGAGGCGAGAGTGGCACATCTCACAGGTGAGCCTGCCCATTCTACGCAGCCCCCAGCACAGCCACCCTCAGGGCTGTGAAAGTTCAGTGGTGACTGTCCATGGGTGGGGATCTCAGTTCCACTGTTACCATCTGTGGGCTCATGGGCTTGCGATTTCCAAACATCTGACCCTGTCAATTGTGTCACCCACTCCATGTGTCATGCACCGCCCCTGTATGCGTCTTGACTGTCTTGTCTGTTTACCTTCCCAACCTACCTCCCTGGACATACCTACTTCCTCTACCTCACTTCCCACTCTCACCTGAAAAAAAAAAAAGGGCAATCTGTACCCACAAAAAAATTACGCCCCATACATAGCTGCCCACTTCGCACACATGTCCATCGGACAAACATGTAAGCTGATAATTAAAATTGGCAGTACAACATACTTTGTTGTCCTCACCCCTCTCCCAGGGGTGGAAGTTTTCAAATTTCACTCCAAAGTCATTGCATATGCACAGCTGTTGCTGTTAAAGAAATGGGGGGCAGCTATGGACCTTCCCTACACCTGTCCTGCACATCCCGAGCTTGTTTACCTACTGTGTGTCCCTCTTTGTGCCCCCTTTTTCACCACTTTCCTATCTCCCCATTTTCTTTTCTTTAAAAGAAATTAGAGCGGGGGTTAGCGGGAGTAAGCACTTTTAAGCAGTAGTTAGTGGGTTTGCACCAGTGTGCGCATGTGTGCGCTTAGCTAAGCATCGCTAAGCATCACGCAAACCTGCGCAAACCCACGCAAACCCGCTTACAACTGCTTAAAAGTGCCTTAGTCACTGTGTATGACAGGGCCCTTGTGCTGCTCAGCAGCAAAATAAAATACCATTGACAGTCTCGAACACCACACCTTGGACTCACCAGTCTGCATGAACTACCACTAAGCCACAGCAGATATACAATAACTTGGTGCTGTAAGAAATATATCATACATTACAATGAGTGAATGTAAAGGGAAAATAGGAAAGCCATAGGAACACATTGCAATAACTACTGTTGTATGCCAGTTAATTCTCTAATTTGAAAAGAATAAAAGGAAATGGTATAACCAGTCACCACATAAAACTCCGGTTCCACCTATAAGCGCTGAAGTCACCAGTAACCACAAAGATGAAAAACTTCAATCGATTTATTGTATCCACATAACGCCAGACAATAACATCTTCTAAAGACACAGACAGGTACGACATCAAGGTGCATTAAATGCTGACAGTTCACTAGCGACTAAAACAATACACTGACGAAAAAAACAAAAAAATGTAACAAGGACGCCATATAATGACAGCAGTTAAGCGCTTTCAACCAGCGTACCTGGTCTTCATCAGAACTAATCTGAAATACATTTCATCCTGTTTAAATAAATTCTTTGGCGCCAAAATACTATCTTAAAGATACAATGTAACACATATTTCACACTGCTATATAAAGCCTAAATAATGCAACCCATCATCCAAAATATACTAAGTGTTTTTACGTATGACAAACATAAGCGATAAATATATGCAATACATATTCAATAAATGTTCAATAAAAATATGCAATGCAACGATATGCAAATGTTGTGGGAGAAATTGATGTTAATAATCAAGAATAATTACATCTATAAATATGGACATATATATGTGAAAATCGAATAATAAGTTCATGGTAGACTGTTCTGTAACTGTTCTATTGCACATACTGTGAAGTACTATATGGACACGACTCTATTCTGGTACATTTCCTTAATAAGAATTGCCTTTAAAATTTGCCTTTAAAAAATAAATAAATATTTTGTATACAACTTCTGAGTATAAATGTAAAGACTAAGAGTTGTTATAAATATGAAATTATCAGTGTCAATAACAAATACTATGGATTGTGATATATATTTATACCTACTAAATATATAAAAATAAAAGAATAATATTGATTCCTTAACATATCGTGTGTATAAAAATGTATGTTGTAATGTGGGGATTCAATGCTAAAACTGCCAACTTGTGTGAGAATATGTAAAATTATGGGATTGAAAATAGGTTAATTTGTGAGAATAATAAATACACCAAAATGTATAAATATATGATTACCAATATTAAGAATTATTGGTGTAAAAAAACATACTTCTAAAAATATTGATAATAACAAAGTACCATCATTTATGTAGAGAAGAAAGGAAAATTGTTTAAAATTTAAAAATTGAAAATACAAGTATGTACAAAAATTTAAGAAGAATTTTATAAACAAGAGTACTGCATTACAAATAGACTTAACATGCAACACAATAAAATGTCTCTGTCATTTAAAAAGGTACAACCATTTTTTTTAAAATAACAATGATTTAGTGGATATACATTCATTTAACCCTGCTGGACTGGTGGCATCAAGAAATATTTGCCACCATGTTTCTCTAAATGCTAAAAGTCCTTTAAAGTCCCCTCCCCTAGGGTCATTTTGAATGACTTCTAATATAATTACTTCTAATATAATAAATTTGAATACGTGTTCCTCTCCTTGTAACTCTGCGTGTCTAAACAGTGCGTTGGTTCTATCCTTGTTCTTAATACTGTATATGTGATTGTATATACATTTTTTGAGACAACGTTCTGTTCTGCCAACATAGAATGCTGTGCAAACCTCACATTTAGCTAGGTAAATCACTTGTTTCGTATTACAGTTGCCCTCCTTACAAATTATTAGGCTCTTATGTCCTTTGTGTAATAAAATTTTTTCCTCCATTGACATATATCTACATTGATTACAGAATCCACATTTTCTGCTTCTAACACTCCTAGGTATATTCATTTTATTCCCTTTATGGTGTTCTAACAATTTTTTCATATTGTGGCCCATTCTATAAACAAATCTCGGTTTGGTACCTAGTACTTTAACCAAAACCGGTTCAGTACTAATCAGGTACCAAGGCACAATACAAGCTCTGTGAAAACTAGAACTTACCCCATCAATGTTCAGAATGGGATCCTTAACTGTAAAATTACTACGGATTTCACCCGAGCCTAGTAGAGGTTTATATTTTGAACCCCAATTATTGGTAATGTAAGACGTGACATCGTCCATCATACCTATGGGGTACCCTCTTTGTTCAAATAGTTTTTTTATATACTTGAGTTCTTTTTGCATTTCATCAAATTCTGACACCATTCTAGCTGCACGGATGCATTGACCCTTGAAAACATTATACTTCACTTTAGGAGGGTGGCAACTAGTGTAATCAAGATAATTGTTGGAAAAGGTGGTTTTCCTATATATCTTGGAGCTCACTTTGCCTTCATCATGTTGTATATACGTATCTAAATAGGGCAAGCCTTTCAAATCATAAGAATACATGAATTTCAAGTATTCACTACTATTATTAACAAACTCCATAAATTCCATCAATTCCTCTTCACCACCTTGCCATAGAATGTAAATATCATATGATGTCGTACCTGTCTGTGTCTTTAGGAGATGTTATTGTCTGGCGTTATGTGGATACAATAAATCGATTGAAGTTTTTCATCTTTGTGGTTACTGGTATCTTCAGCGCTTATAGGTGGAACCGGAGTTTTATGTAGTAATTCGAAAAGAAAGTACATACTCCCATGTATCCAGTGTTAGCATTAGGAGGTGTGAGTAAACTTACACACTGAGAAGAGTGCTCTGAAAGAAGCAACAGTCAGGTTTCAGTACAACATGCATATCACTGGCTACAACCCTAGCTTCAGATATGAGACATATACCAACCTTCATACTGAGACAACAGTGTCCACAGCAAACAAGCATGGGCTCACCTTGCACAACTGAAAGGGCTACGCCTACCTAACCTAGCATTTTATAGCAGTGTCCTGCAATCACAGTGAGTACTGCAATTACCACACAGCAGGCTGCATGCGATTACGAAATGGTAGGCACCAATTGGTGCAGAGGCCATCACATGCACATGTGCAGATACCTAGAAAAGCAGCCTGTACTTGCTGTCCACACATGCAATAATATCATTGCACCAACTGAGAGAGAGAGAGAGTAAGAGAGACAGACAGACAGAGACAGAAAGACAGACGGAGACAAACAGGCTGTAAGAGACAGACACTGAAAAGAAAGACCAACACACAGAGGAAACCAAAACCAAAAAAATAAATAAATAAAAAAAATAACAAAGCAACAGCTACAACAGACGGAGGTGAGGAATACAAAGGTAAGGTATGTAACAGATATTTATTTGCTGGCATCCGAATGATGTGTCTGAAGGGTACTCTATATACTGTGAATCATCTATATGTGGCAGCAGTCCGTATCTATATGTATATGCACATGTGCATAGGGCAAGGGACATACTGCAACTGTTAGTGAAGGCTGGACATATATATGCTGTTGAAGGTTGCTATGTGCACAAATGTATGTAGGTTGTAGTGTGTGGCATTGCAGACAGCAAGCAGTGCCGGTATATGAAGTGGTGGTTAAATGCTGTGGGACTGAGCTACAGGCAGTGAGGCCTGCTACAGCTATATGGCCTGAGGACAGCAAAATGCATTCTGCACAACACTGTGCAATATTATTACATAACAGTATGTCTCACAACTGTTGTATAATTGCCATCCCCACCATGAAAGGTGGGCAGTATATGTGCTTATATGTGCATCTATATGTACAGCAATGGATGTATACAGGTATCATGTATATATATATATGTATATATATATATATATCGTATATATATATATATATATCGTGTGTATATATATATATATATATATATATATCATATATATCGTATATATATATATATATATATAGATATACATATATATATATATATATATATATATATATATATATATATATATATATATAGATATATAGATATGGATATATATATATATATATATATATATATATATATATATATATATATATATATATATGTATATATATATATATATAGATATATGTATAGATATGTATAGATATCTATAGCTATGTATAGATATGTATATTTATATATATATATATGTATATATATATATATATATATATATATATATATATATATATAGAGAGAGAGAGAGAGGGAGATACTGGTCATACGTACTGCAACAGGTGCCTGTTGACCAAGGCATGGACTGAACACCAGTGTTGGTACAGCAGTGCCATACCCCATTCCAAAACACTTTACCCAGTAACTACCACATAGGTGGTAGCCTTCCTAACACTGAAGGTGTCAGAAGGGAACATGGGACACAGGTGAACAGTAGCCTCCCCTTTGATAATCACAGTGCCACACTAGTCTTGTAATCTGTCTACGTGGTACGTGTCATCACAAAAGGTGTGTCATCTAGGGAAATATAGGTCAGTGTTCCCCTCTACTCATCACAATGCCCCATGTGGTATGTACCTCACATGACAACTACAGCAAGTGGAAAGGCCACAGACATACCTCACACAGAGTAATACTGCCCTCAAACACATGCCCTATGCAGACTGACTCACAAAACCACAGCTAGAGTGCATTGCATACCGCCCACCCAGAGGTTACCTCTGCCGGACATACAGAGGTATGTCACACCCATAGCAGTCGGCCAACCACCATGTCAACGCCTCACAATCCCTCCGGGCTACATGACCTAGGGCCCTAATCCTCACCCCCTCACTAAACAGCACATGCTGGAGGTACAGGTTCCTATCCACAAATATGCCATACTCTGGACTAAACCACCCAGCATTAACAAACAAGGCTCCTCATTAGCAGATGTCATACCCCTGATGATTATTTGGGAGATAGGTAATATGCCCTGGGAGTCACCTCTATGTATCCGGTTGACAGGAGCAAGTGAAATCACATTACATATGTGTCAAAGGCCAGGGTAGCATATGGCTAGGCTGCTCTAGGCCCTAGGGCCAATAGCGTATTACCTACATATGACACAATGCACACACACATGTACTCAGTGCAATACCTGCTATGTGAGGTGGAATGAGTGTGACAGTGAATGTGTGTAAGGTCTGTAAAGGTGTGATAGCTTAGTGTGAGGTTGTTTCTGTCATGGTAGTTTGTGTCCTAGTTGTGAGGCCAGAAAAAGATGTGTCAGTTATTGGGATGCAGACATAGTAGGATGGCATATGTTGTGACGTAGTTCCTTGTGTACGACTGTGGTGTCCCATTGTAGGCTGAAGCAATACATGTATGCTCAGTAAGTTCTACTGCTGGTGAATCCAGCTCACATATGAACTGTTGTACTACCTGAAGCTGTAGGCCTAAACAGCACAGTATGGTGTATGTTCACATTGATATTTCCAGTGGTTATAAATTAGTAACTTCAGTAAATAGGAAATTTGAAGGTCCAACACAATATGTACATGGTGATAGTGGACATGCTCCACATACAATACATTCTTTACCATATGGAGAAATGTTACGGATATCTAGACTATGTAATGAAACAACAGAATTTAAAAGAGAAATTGACTTGTTGTATAACTCTTTCTTGTTGAGAGGGTACAATATGACTGTTTTGGAGGAAAGTTTTAATAAACTATGTGAGTATTCTCAGAGTTCTAATAAGAAGAATAGGATATATGATAGGAAGTCTGGTTTTTCCATAAGCCAAAATAAACAGAAACAACAGGAGGCTATTTATTTTGTTACCACCTATGGATGTTATACATCTGAACTTATTAAAATTATTTCTATGTTTTGGAAGTATTTTAGTACTTTGGGTAATGTTAAACCTTGGTTAAATGTTAGTCTGAAATTTTCATATAGAAGGGGAAGAAATATTAAAGACCTTCTAGTCAAAAGTAAATTTAGCTTCCCAATTGAAACAATGACAGATAGCATTAGTTACAAAGGGACTTATCAGTGTGGTAAATGCAAGGCATGTAGTTTTGTGATTTCCAGCTTTGAGTACATTAATGATATTCCCTTTAGAGTAAATAATCATTTTTGTTGTAATACTGAGAGGGTTATTTATGCCTTAAAATGCCCTTGCCATAAATTCTACATAGGGGAAACCAAGAGAGACTTTAAGGTAAGACTCTTGGAACATGTTAGAGATATAATTAACAACAAAACTGAAAGTCCTGTTGCCAGACATTTTTTTGAAATGCATAATATTGATGACAAGATGTTACAGGCAACAATTTTAGAACAACTGCCTGATAATAAGCATGAACAGTCAAAAATTAAACATTTGTTATTGTATAAAGAAACAGTTTATATACTGAAGTTTAAAACTTTATATCCAAATGGACTGAATGAGGATTTTAACTGGAAAATGCTGCTAGTTTAATTTTTTTAATTATTTGATTGTTTAATTGTTTTAATTAAGTGATGTAGTCTGTATATAAGGATTGTGCTTTTCACATGTTCTGTACTCCTTGAAGGCTGAGGCCGAGACGTCAGAGAGACAGAAATTCTGCATTAAATCGTGTTTGGTGAATCCAATTGTTGTACTTTTCCTACTTGTTTTTGGTGCCTTTGTTGCTGTTGCTTATGTCGACGGATTCGCTTGCACAGTTTCCACGAGTGCTGCGTGACACAATGGATGGAAGCCAGCTTTCATTAGATAATTTTGTGAGCAATGTTACGGATAGAGGTGAGCGGCAGCTATTAAATAGAATTGGTTCTGAAAAGAGCAACACACTATGGGATAAGTGGGAAGATGATCGGAAAAAACGCTTCCCTAATCCCTTTTGTAGTGTGGGGAGAAAGACTTTTATACCGGACAATGTAGAACACAAACTGCTACTTGAAAATCTAGAGAAAAAAATGATTAAAGAAACTGCAACGTTTTTTAACATCTGTGGACTGCAAAGATATATAGATACGGAGACAACACCTAGAGGGTTAAGGGTGTTTAAAGATCCCACCACACCTTTTGACCTCTCTAAAGATTCGGACATCGTGTTTCACAAACGGTGGGTATCTGCAGCTCACAATTGTGTTACAGAATGGCTGCACATCCTAATTGAACGAGATCGATTAAAGCAGAAAGAATTGTGTATGGATATCAAGAAAATGTGCGGTGACATATCAAAATGTGTTTCTACATCCTTTTTGGATGAATTTCTCATACAAGTTAATGATAAATTGAAAGACTATGAATTAACACTCATTGAGAGAAAGAAAGGCAAATTGATCAGAGATTTGCGTGATTATGAGTCAAATAAAGCATTTTTATCAAGAACCAATCGTCAAAGGGGACGTAAACACGTTAGGTTCCAACAGGAAACAGACAGGACACGTCCTTTGAATTCATCAGCGTCGGCGTCGGAGAATGGTTATACTTCCTTTGAAGATGATGGGGCTGATACAGATTTTCCTCATCTTCCAGCAGCTGAACATCCAGAACATTTACGGCAGAATTTTAGTTCAGATCAACCACAAGCCCAGAGAGACACTTCACGGCAGAAACACCAAAGGGACTATACAGAATATGCAACATCAGAACCATCCAGACGAGGTGGCTATAAAAGAGGTAAATGGTAGTTTTGCCTCTAATAATTTGGACAACTATGTCGTGAATTTGTCTAATTATGTATTCAATGATAATGAACTTTCGGTGTTAAATCTGGGTTTGAAATTTATTCCTACAGTCGTTTCTAGACTTCATGATATGCAAATGGATGTATATAGATTTAGTAGGAAGCTGTATCTAAAATATTTTTTTAGTTTGAATGCTGACAGTGAGGTTAATGTTTCAGATTCAAACTCTTCAAGTTTAGATGACAGTTTTTACTCATGTACGTCTGACGAACCAGTTAATGCTTATGTAAAACTTAACACTGAGAATGTACCCTCTAGCAGCAATTTTATACCTAAAGTTATGAATTATGAAGTGTCCAACTTCATTAGAATGGTGAATCACTCTGTAGAAATAGGTTATCAAGAATTCATGGAAAACAAGAGAAATGTTAAATATAATATGTCCTACCGAGAATGGAATATTTTAATGGAATTAAGCAAGAATAATAACATTGTTTTCAAATCTGCAGACAAGGGTAATAAACTTGGTGTTTTAAATACGAGTGATTATTTTGACATGTGTATGTTACATCTTAATGATAGTAACACATATGAAATATGTGATATGGATAGGTATAATGCAGCTATTCTACAATATAGTGAACTTATACAGAAAGGCTTCAGATTAGGGTATTTTGAGATGAAGGATGTTAAGAACAAATTCCAGACAGAAGGTTGTGGTATGGCATATTTTTATTGCCTGCCTAAAATTCATAAAAATCTTATGAAACCTTCTGGTCGCCCTATAGTGTCAGGACGCAAATATTTTCTACGTAATTTAGGAATATTTTTACACAATTATTTGTTATCATATGTTAAAAAATTACCATCTTTCCTAACAGATGTGTTTGATTTTCTGAATAAAATTAGTGACATTAAATGGAAGAAAAGTATGTATTGGTTGACTGTTGACGTCAAAAGTCTATACACAAATATTAGCCACGAGTTTGGCATAGAGGCTTTGAGATTGTTTTTGGGACACTCCCCTGTTTCAGAATTTATTATTGAGTTATTGTATTTTTCTTTAACCAATAATTATTTTGAATTTAATCATATTTTATATCATCAGAAACGAGGTACTGCCATGGGGGCTTCTTTTGCCCCCATGTACGCTAATTTAGCGATGGGACTTTTCGAGTTGGAATATATCTATAAACATAATTTTTTTCAAAAACATGTTATCAGATATTACAGATATGTTGATGATTTAATTTTTTTGGTGGAGGGGGAACAGTCTTTGGCCCTACAATTTATTTCAGATCTAAAGTCTAATAGATTTTTGTTGGATTTTGATGGCCTAATTATGGACACACGACTACCTTTTTTAGATGTGATTCTTGATATTTCCAGTGGTTATAAATTAGTAACTTCAGTAAATAGGAAATTTGAAGGTCTAACACAATATGTACATGGTGATAGTGGACATGCTCCACATACAATACATTCTTTACCATATGGAGAAATGTTACGGATATCTAGACTATGTAATGAAACAACAGAATTTAAAAGAGAAATTGACTTGTTGTATAACTCTTTCTTGTTGAGAGGGTACAATATGACTGTTTTGGAGGAAAGTTTTAATAAACTATGTGAGTATTCTCAGAGTTCTAATAAGAAGAATAGGATATATGATAGGAAGTCTGTTTTTTCCATAAGCCAAAATAAACAGAAACAACAGGAGGCTATTTATTTTGTTACCACCTATGGATGTTATACATCTGAACTTATTAAAATTATTTCTATGTTTTGGAAGTATTTTAGTACTTTGGGTAATGTTAAACCTTGGTTAAATGTTAGTCTGAAATTTTCATATAGAAGGGGAAGAAATATTAAAGACCTTCTAGTCAAAAGTAAATTTAGCTTCCCAATTGAAACAATGACAGATAGCATTAGTTACAAAGGGACTTATCAGTGTGGTAAATGCAAGGCATGTAGTTTTGTGATTTCCAGCTTTGAGCACATTAATGATATTCCCTTTAGAGTAAATAATCATTTTTGTTGTAATACTGAGAGGGTTATTTATGCCTTAAAATGCCCTTGCCATAAATTCTACATAGGGGAAACCAAGAGAGCCTTTAAGGTAAGACTCTTGGAACATGTTAGAGATATAATTAACAACAAAACTGAAAGTCCTGTTGCCAGACATTTTTTTGAAATGCATAATAGTGATGACAAGATGTTACAGGCAACAATTTTAGAACAACTGCCTGATAATAAGCATGAACAGTCAAAAATTAAACATTTGTTATTGTATAAAGAAACAGTTTATATACTGAAGTTTAAAACTTTATATCCAAATGGACTGAATGAGGATTTTAACTGGAAAATGCTGCTAGTTTAATTTTTTTAATTATTTGATTGTTTAATTGTTTTAATTAAGTGATGTAGTCTGTATATAAGGATTGTGCTTTTCACATGTTCTGTACTCCTTGAAGGCTGAGGCCGAGACGTCAGAGAAACAGAAATTCTGCATTAAATCGTGTTTGGTGAATCCAATTGTTGTACTTTTCCTACTTGTTTTTGGTGCCTTTGTTGCTGTTGCTGGTGTATGTTCACATTCCCTGGTAACACTGTCTTGTGTGTTTCCTGTAGTCTGCACAGATTACATATCTCAGGCATAGGTATCTGTAAGTAGGGGCACACAGTACTGTAAGGTACACAGGTAATGCTCATCTGTGTCAGCATACATTTGTGTGTTGTATGTATGTCTGATGTGGGTGTAATGATGCCTGTACAATGCCCGCAATCACATGTGTGTTACAGGGTATGTGTGTGTACCTAGCAACATGTATACTCTGTTACAGCAGTATGACAGCTATATTAACAACCGTGCACATATGTTAGGTAGGGGTATGGCATCAATGACTAGGGTGGTTTACTGATAATACTGTAAATGTACTTTACATTCATTGCATTGGATGACATATTTCTTCATGCATTAGCTTGATATATACCCCTGTGGTGAGGTTGTGCATTGTATCCCAAACAGTGTGCCGAGTACTGGTGTATACTGGTTTGTTATATGGAGTGTGGCAGACACTGTCAGCCAGTTGTGGGCTGAGCACTGATATGTGGTATTGAACGTGTGTATCCTCTGACAGACAAACAGATGCTATATATGGCAGTTAAGTGATATCTGTACTTAATAATGTTAAGTGTGCCACATGACTTGCTCACACATATTGTTTAATTGTCTTCCAGGGCTATGGCTCATCAACGCAATCCACCATATACAGCTGTGGAGGAACAGGAAATACACAACAGCCTGGTGCAGCACTATACACTGCTGTTTTCCAGGGCCAGCCAGCACCAGCATGAGCGTACTGCACTGTAGCAAGATCTTGTTCATCGGGTAAATGACAAAGGCATGCATAACCGGACATATGAGCAGGTACGCCATCACTGCAGTGATTTAATTAGACATGTCCGGTGGCGTACGTCTGATATCCATAGACAACAGCTTACCACAGGTGGTGGGGTGGTCATACATCCCCCCCTCACCAGAGTGGAGGAGCTGCTCCTAAGCATGGTGGCCCCTGGCCTACAGCAGCAACAGCATCACACATGTGTCATCATGGAGGCTGGAGCCACCCAGCATGATGACATGGAGGTGCAGGTAATATGCCCTAGCTGTAGACTACTGTCACCTGTATTGTTAGAATATGCATATGTGAGATGTGTACTGTGTGTTCAGCAGTTGTGCTGCCTATTGTGTGCAATACTGATATTTGGAATAGTATCTGTACACCTGCGACTGTGGACTGTTGTTCTACTGTAGTTTAGCACACTCACAGTAGCAATGCCACAGTTGTGGCCACTGACAAACTGTATCATATTCTTGTAGGTTCCTCTGGTGTGACAGCGGGGCAGACAATACATGCTGGTGAGTGTGTTAACACTTTAATATTGGTAATGACATGTGCATTTCATAGGTGAGGTGTAGGCCGTGTACAAGTAACACACCTACGCATAATGCATGCTGTGCATGTTTTCTGTGAGACATTAAATATCTCAGTAAAGTCAGTAGCTGCCTCAATCACATGCAATGCACAGAGCAGCAGACACATTTGTGGCAACACTGTACTGCACATTGGATATGCATAGTTGCTACAGCTGTACACAACAGAACACGTGTATCATACGCAGTACACGGAAACATGCTACATTTGGCATTACCACACACCCGCTGTAAGGTCACACTTCAGTATCCCACATGTCATGCACACACACACATGATGTACCTCAGGGGTAGAGGCCTATCATGGGGCTGTGCAACACTCTTCAACACATAACACAGTCATGTTAGGCAATGCTCCATATTGGGCACCTCAAACACCCATGTACAAAGTGGCTGTGTAATTGTGAACGTAGCCACAACACTGCAGTTTTGGTACAGCATGCTAGGTGGTGGTCTTGCACACATTAGTAGCTGTGAGTGACCACAAGATGCATGATGATGATGGCACAGGGTACTACACCCCATCCAGTTACAGTGACCACAGTACTACTCATAGCAGTCATTGTTGTGCACCTCAATGTTGTGTGTGTGCAAACATATGCACCTATACACAATATGCATAGCATGTTGTGTGTCTGCTTACAAATGCCAGTATACACAATATGCACAGCAGTCACCATCTGAACAAAGTGTCGCATATATGTCCTGGAATGCTAGTGGATGTATAGGTCACATGACACACATTGGGTATGTGTGGTGTTTAATGTTGTAGTCGTGTAGCATGCCGTGTCATGGCTGGCACTGACATATCTGCAATATGTCCCACACTCATCATAACCACTGTACACTGGCCATGTCGAGCATTGGGATTCCTTCACATCAACATGCGCCACTCATCCCGTGTGTATACATAGCATGCATGTGCTACACCTGTGCCCACTATTATCTGCTATGGACACAGACACTGTACTCAGACATGGAAACCTATGTGTCACACAGATAACACATGCAGCCATGGCATGCATACCTGTGAGTGATGGTGCACAGGGCATTGCAGAGCTGATAATACTTGCACAGCAATGTTGTGTCCAGGTACACATTGTGTTTCAGGGTGTAGCCAATCACTGAACAACTACACAGTTGCATCAAAGCCATGTACACTGCCATGAAATAGGGGTGTCTACACTTGCACTGCATGGTCTTGTGCAACACATATTCTGCATGCTGACACATGTGTGGTGACTGTTTGCCTTGTGATACTGACACCCACCTTCACCCACTATAGAGTATGTGTTGGATTGCTGGTGTGTGTGTATGTGCTGTAGTGAGGAGTGTATATGTGTGCATGTGTGCATGTGTTCATGTGTGCATGTGTGCATGTGTGCATGTATGCATGTGTTCATGTGTTCATGTGTTCATGTGTGCATGTGTGCATGTGTGCATGTGTTCATGTGTGCATGTGCTCATGTGTGCATGTGTGCATGCATCATGTGCAGACTGTAAAGTGTGTTTCCTGTCTTCCTCTCACAGGTGCTGAGTTAGGGGTGGCCGAAAGCAGCAGGGAACCTGAAGCCACTGCCACGAATAGTGGTGATAATGACACATGTATTCTGGCACAGGAAGGTTTAACAGGGTCTGTTGTTGGTCCGCCAGTCAACAGTACACAGCGTTTAACCCCATCTATGCGCACACTCATACTGTCAATACATCCTTCATCACCAATGACCATAGGTGAGGGACTGCATACAGCTGGCATTGACCAGGAGAGTGTGGTACCCATGGCACTTGCATCCCCTCACAGCAGCCATAGCCGGATTCCTGGAACGGTACCACATAGGTGGAGGTCCAAGGGTTCTCAGGGGAGCACCGCTGGTCGTATTGCCCCTGGCAGACATGCTCTCACAGGTTCTACAATGTCCAGTATGTTCCGGGCTGTAATGCAGGGTCAGGCACGTATGGAACGGTACACCAGACAGGGACTTAGGGTGCAGAAGGCCCATTACACCGCTATCAATGACAGCAACCGTGACCTTGCCGGTGCCATCCAGAATTACACCGAGGTCATTGATAGACGTTGGGGGGAGACAGTAGATGCCCTCCACAATATGTCTTCCATGAGCCAGGACCATGCGGGACGGTTGCGACATTGACATGGACACATGCCAGCAACAGCAACAGCTGGCAGTGGTCGCGGATGGCCCACAGTTCACAGCCACTCACGTAGTGGCAGTACCAGCCCCAGCCATGCTGGGGCTGGCCTGTCCATTGACTGTCCCAGTAGATCACGTGCACGTGGCTCTGGCCAGTCCCAGCAGGGACATGGGTCCAGTCGTCATACCTCTGCCTCTGATGACAGTACCCAGTCGGGGTTGGTACCTGATACTGTCCATAGCACCCCTGCCAGGCACAGGTACTGTGTCCATGGCCAGAGACAGTGATCTGTACAGCCTAGCAGGTACAGTCTGTGGCTGTCCCACAAACTACCATATATGGCAGCCACATGGTGGAGCTGTGTGCATGCAGACACACACATTAACCAAACAACTAGGGCTCACACATACACATGCACATTACATCAATGTTGGCCCATGCTGTACTGTTGTCCCTCACACACACACACACACACACACACACACACACACACACACACACACACACACACACACACACACACGCACACACAGGCATGTCGATTGGATGGGTCAGTGTCAGGCTCTGGCAAACAACAACACACCCTGTGCATATGATGACACCTGTGTCGCCTCCTGTCATCTGTAACATTGATGCAGGAACATTCTAACATGGTGCTGATGCACAGGGTGACATTATAACAGTGTAGCAATATTAGCAAGTTGTCAACAAGAAAGTGAAATGACATCCTTGTAGGTATGTCTGAGCAGGCATTATGCATCAAAGCTCTGATTGTCAATGTAGCATTGTTTACACCACTGTTAGGTCTGAGTATGTATTGTCCACCCATGTGCCACTTAGCTGAAGTCTAATGTTTTGCCAGCATGTGTTAGTGAGTGGACAGTACGTGTGTGATGTGTGCAGTACAGATTAGCAAGTGTACATCTGTGAACATGGTGGGTGCACACTGTCTGCATGTACATGCATGGTGGACACATGGAATGTGTGGCATACCCTGTTGTACACATTGTTAACATCTCATAGTAACTTTCAATGGCCAGTATGCATTCTACTACAGTTATGTACTAACATGGGTCCACATGTGTGTATGACATGGGTTGACACTATGCTGTGGGTGATACTGTTAATATCTGTCAATGATTTGCGGTCTGGTAGTATACACAACCTCAACAGCATGACTATAAGCAATCATTGGATGATGTCCTGACAAATGACACACAGTTGTAGGGAACTCAGTAACAGTTGGATCCTTCGGTACTATACTCTAACACTAAGCAGTGGTATTGACCGCCACCCATTCCTGGGACCACACCTGTTTGGCATATAGCCCCCTTAGGTACATGCAGACACACTAGGGATGTGTCAATCCACATCTGGAAATGCATGCATTGGCCTACAATGCATTCCCTGGATAGGACACATATCCTACACAAGGGTATCATACAGACAGATACCTGTTGTCTGATACATGCTGTATAGCAGTAAGCCGGCTATGGCATAGTCATCCACATTTACTATACATACTATCCTGTCAGTACCACATCGATAGTAGACCTCAACATGTATGTTGGGTACCAATGTGTACATACAGCCTTGTGTTATGTCATGTGTCCCTTGGTATCCACATATCCATAGGTATTGTGGAGTCCCTCGGTGTATCACATAAGACATTAGAGGCCTGAATGCATATCCACAAGGCAGTTGTACATCTATACAGACTGTCCATTATTGCCAGTCATTGTTGTGTATGAACATGTCTGACATATACCCCAGGCATATACCCTCACTCACACCACTCTTTAGTAACTGTCATGGGTGTGTGTGGCACAGATGACCTTGGCCACAGATCACAACAGTGGACGGCCTTGTCACATACATACATATGTGACCTACGATCTGAGAAGCAGAGGCACAACCTGTCAATGGAAACAGATGTATTCATGTAGTATGCAGGCTTCACACCTATGTACTGATTGAGGGGACATGTACACATATATATTTGCCATGCAGATACCTGATGTGTGCAATGCACCTACTGTTTTAATCATAATATGTCCTACCATAGTAAAACCAAAACCCACACCACATTGACCAACAATGACACACACACCATCAGTGTTTGCAGGATTCAAACTCCTACCTAACTATGTTATGATACAAGAGAGAGCCACATTAACATGGTGCGCTATTTGCTTTACTGGCTGGTTTTTCTTTTCCTGCTGTATTTGTAGGATGGTGACATCATTAGGCTTTCCAAAGAGGAATGTACCTCTTTTAGTGAGTTTTCCCAGTCTCCAAAAAGGGCACTCCTCTCAAAGGAAACTGCACACATACACCCACCCCCCACACACAGTCAATATTTGCAGGATTCAAACCCCTACCTAACTATGTTATAATACTAGAAAAAGACGCATTAACACAGCACGCTATTTGCTTTACTGGCTGGTTTTCCTTCTCCTGCTGTATTTGTAGGATGGTGACATCATCAGACTTTCTAAAGAGGAATATACCTCTTTTAGTGAGTTTTCCCAGTCTCCAAAAAGGGCACTCCTCTCAAAACAAACTGCACACATACACACCCCCACACAGTCAGCGTTTTCAGGATTCAAACCCCTACCTAATTATGTTATGATACTAGAAAGAGACACATTAACACAACACGCTATTTGCTTTACTGGTTGATTTCCCTTCTCCTGCTGTATTTATAGGATGGTGACATCATCAGACTGGACATGGTGATGTGTGTACACTTTGTTTTATGCCATTCCAGGAATGGTCCATGTGGGTCAGCAGGTGTCAACAGCTTGAACAGGACCTCATAATCCTTACCTTGTGTGATCTATCTGTGGACACATTGACATTCCTTCATATGTTAACACATATTTATGCACAGCTTGTTGGTTTTGTGAATACTACATGTGTCTGGGATGTTGATAAAGGGCTATTCAAAGTCTATGTGAGACATGTGTAGTTGTGTTCAGTGATGTATGTCCTGGGTGGCTGCCTTGCAAACAGTCTAGCATGTTTGGCAACCATGATCCGCACATGAACATACCACAGTTGGTAGGGTTGTGTGTATGTCAGCTTCCAATAGCTCTGTTTATGACTTCAACCATGATGGACTCCATGACCTTGCAGATCAGACTTCATAGGCGTACTAGACTGTACTTCCCATGGTGTGTTGTGCACCAACACTTGTGGGGAGTGCCATATGTTGCTGTAACACATTCAATGGTTCCACATCCTGTGTAGGGGTGAGGCTCAGCTGACTGTTCAGGTGCAGGATCTGTTTGTTCTGTAGTTTATGCATGACACATATTGGGAATCAATATATTCCACTTGCTGCCATGCTTTTGGCATTGGGGGTAGCTGCTCATCCATTCTACATGTGATATCTCCTGGTATGATGATATGGACTATCGTCAGTGGGAGGTGGGTATGTATATATGGGCCTATCTGTCAGGATGTCGGCATTGTCAGTCAGGTACAGTTGGCCCTGACTCAGGACATATATGGGTGTACATTGCTATTTATGACATAGCTGAAGGAGGTGTCATGATTCAGTCTGGACTCCTTCTCAGCTACTCTTTACAAAACACCAATGAACCTGAGCACTAATCTCTGTTATACTCTTTTACACACTCTACTGTTCCTTTGTGATCAGGCTACAGGGTATGTCATCATAATATCCTGGCATGTCCAGGGGTCGGTTTTGTGTGTACTCTCCAGTCCAGCTGGTGAATATTGTGATGTTGACACAATGTCACATCTGCCTCATGTACACAGACAACCCTCTCCTCCTCCCGACAAACTCAGATATATGTGTGAGATGCACCTATATAGACATACAGGGTGCTGAACTCTCTCGACCAATGACTGGCACAGTCTATCAGGTGGTGAAGGTAACCACACACACCACATATCAGTCTCACATATCTTCTAGCGACAGCACTCAAACCACATTATCAGACATAGACATACTCAGATGCTGTAAATGAACTCTGCCTAAGCAGCAAAGACCTCCAAAGCACACATACTCACACAACTGCTACCCCACTACAATACCCACATATCACATAGTTCACAATGTCAGTGTGCCACACAGTCACTGCCCTTCGGGCTAAACAGCACACCTAATACACTTGTAATAGGTGACACTTATTGTCAGACACACTGACGTAACACTCACCAGCCCAAACAAGGGAATAGTCACTTTGGGCTGTCTGTCGGGTGCCAGGATCTGCCACATAACACATGCAGTCAGGTCACTCCAAAGCAAGTACAGGACTGGCACCATCATTGTCCATGCTGGTGCATAAAACCTCAGACGTTACTCCCTGGTCCACATGACATGATACATGGAGGAACACTCTGATCATGTAGCCCAGGCCAGTATGACCCTGACCTTGTCTAGCATCTTACACCCACCAATTATGATGTCACAGTATACAGACAAACATATCATGTTTAACAGTTGGCTAACAAATTGGTGTCATTCATAGGGGATGCAGTGTCTGTCAGCCTGTGGTGACATGCTCAACATGCCAAGTAGCTTCACTATGGACAGCTTGCAACTGTCACCCTTGGACTTTCGAATGCTGGCTAAGGCTCTTGCTACCATCATAGTGCCTTTTTTAAGCAGGGCTCAAAAGACAAACCCACCTCCATAGACATTACAGATTAAATGAAACTAAGGGTAATACTGCTCAACACCAGATGTGTTACCCTCATATTGCGGCCACTCAGGACTCTCCTCAGTATGGAGGATAGTGATATTTGTGCACTAACAGACGCCCGTTTCAGGCTCACTTATGCACACCAGCACTACCAGGTTATGTTTCATACCATGCTTTCTGACCACAAGACTTGGAACAGACAACACAACTAAGTGGAGTATCCATATACATCACAGATACACACACCTCTGGGTTAGTAGCACTGCACAAAGCATCACAGACCATACATATACAACTACCATTGTGCAAAACTGCCTTTCAGTTTGTTGCCTGCTACAGACCACCCGCCCAAACTCAGGAACCCACTCGGCTTTCATGGGAACTATGGAGAATATGAAGGTCTCCACAAACACCATTATATTGGGTGACTTCAAATACACAAATATTGACTGGGGATACTACCCAAGCCCCAACAATTTGTAGACTCATATGCTATGGCACAACCAGTCAGCACAGCACAAGGGGGAATACATATTGGACCTAATCATCACCAACATGGGGACTCCATGTTCCACACCAGCGATATACCCCTCATTGGTAAGGTCAGAACATACATGTATCTCACCGGACATACATATACCCTCCACACACTCATCCTGGGTAATCTTGGTGAACTTCTCATGAGCCAATGTCTCACTTCACCAAAGCAAGGTGGTATCCTTCAGAGACCCTGTGACAGTGGCAAATATGGCTCAGACTGCTGAATCCTTTACATACACATTCTATGGACACCTAGTGGACTGCATGGATTGTGCTATCCCAAATAACAACAGGACTCACTCCTCCAATGGCAGGGGACCTGTCTGGTAGACCCCGGCCATTAATAAGCTGTACAATGTCAGGAGGAAGCTACTACATGATAGAGCACAATCCCAGATGGGGAAGACATCTGTGGTCTGTACTAGCAGACAGCTACGATCACTCATGAACCTTTCTAAGGGCCGCTTCTTCCGGACAATTGCACCAAACACGTAGGACTATCACACGGCCTTCTTCAGTTATGTCAGGAACCTGGGTGGGCACTCACTGATATGCTGTGAGTTACGCATACTGACTAAACTTACCCTGAACCCACTGGCATTGCCAACATCCTGGCAAACAGGTTCAGTGCAGATGTCTCCCCCCCATCCCCCCTAAGGAGCAACTATCCATCCCAACAGAGTGTAACCTCCCTGACATCACACAGTAACAGTTGAGTGCTGCCCTCCCCAAAGCGTACATCACAGCATCAATGGGACCAGACGGTGTCCCGGCCTGCATCTTACATGAGCCTCATGACAGACGTAACCGTCACATTACATCGCTGTTCAATATTGGAGTTACTACAGGATATGTACCCAAGGAATGGCATACAGTGACAGTGGTCCCACTCCACAGAGTTGTTGCCACAACAGACCACAGACAATATTGCCCTATAAGCCTAACTAGCCTGTTCTGCAAAGCTATGGAGCGTATTGTCATGAGACTCATACACATAGACATTGGGAACCTACAGACACTGTGTCCTACACATTTCAGCATTGTTGTGGGCAGATCTTGCCTCTTGAACCTGTTTGTATTCTTTAAACGGTTAACAGGTCCATCGACATTGGGACGGTTGTCCACACAGCCTACCTGAACCTTGCAAAACCCTTCAACACAATAACCCACTGGGCCATTATGCATAGGCTCACCAGCGTCGATATGGACACATATCTCACACAATGGATTGCTACCTGGATCAGGGATAGCACCCACATGATCAGAATTGCAGGTGCCATGTCTGACTATACACTAGTTACACATGGCATCCCACATGGCTTGGTCCTGGGGCCTCTCTTGTTCAGTATATATTTGTCTGATGTACAGGCTACCACAGGGGGAATATGGCTGACCATGTTCGCACTTGACTGCAAACTGGGTGCCATAATCAACTCTCCAGCTGCCACATGCATACTCAAACAGGGTCTCACAGAGATGGATGACTGGTGCCTGAGCCATGGCCTACAGCTAAATGCCATTAGTTGCATAGTCATCCCCTTTGGGAATAACAACATGCCCACACATTACCACATAGGTAGTACTCCATTACATACGGTAGGAGTTGTTAGGGGTTTGGGGACATGACTTGTTCATACTGTCGCCTTTGACAATCACGTTGCCAAAGTGGTTGGACAGACCTTCTATATAGGTCACCTTATCCCATATGGTTTCACATCTAGATCGAGTGAGGTCATTGTGCCCCTATACTCATCACAACCATGCTTGGTTCGAATGCCACATTTGGGGTGTACCTTATCTGACACCTGCAGCAACTGTACTGGCCACAGAAGTTCCTCACCAAGCAGATCTAGGGACTCACATGGATGCCCTGCATTTTTGGATGCAGTAACTCCAGCTCTACTCAGTCGCTTACCACCTACTCGGATATGATGTGTGCCTGTTTTTTACAGATATACCCAACCCAGAATTACTGGACATACTCCACCTCAGGATATCCGACACCCTTGGAGCTACACACTCCAGGGACATATACCTCAGCACAGATGTTAATAGGACATGCTGGAGGGACAGATTCTTATCCCAGAGGCTCCACTCACTCCGGATTGTAATCCCAGTTTCACATAGGCAGAGCCACCCACTGACCACCTACAGGAGACATCTTGACGATTGTATGGGTGATCGTATGTTTACCCCTGGGATATCTTCTGTGTCCCTGCTAGACAGAGGCACACTAGCCTAACCATACATGGGCTATCTTGTGTGACCTACTATTAACACACACAGTGTAGTAATCTGACAGGGTTGCGAATGCCAAACACACTCTGGCTAGGCTTGTACATGCCCTAGGGCAGATAGCCTAGTATCGACCTCTGAACCTATGCTATTGTTCGGGATGTACAATGTTTATTGCTGATACTGTTTGTAGGTCTTTATCGTCTTTGCTTTCCCAGTTTCTATGAACAACTTAGGTATCTGCAGAACATATTTGATTATGACAGGGTTCCACTATATTATATATGTGTCTGTTGTCATATAACTGTGTGCACAGGGCGGATTGCTGGATAGTGAGAGGTTCCTGGGTTAACACATGCAACTGCCAGATATGTGTGGCCCACTGCTGTACTCAGACATGGCCTAAGTGTGTGAGCATGCCCAGTTCAGGCTTTCCGTGTTTTGTTGCCTGACATTTGTCTCATTTATTCAAGTGTGTGAGCATGCCCAGTGTGACTTTTCAGTATATTGCTATCTGAGGGCCACTACATTTGTTGATGTGTGTGAACATGACCAATATTAACATTTATACTGTGTGTGTTGGAAGTCAGGTTCTGTTCTTACTGCAGGACTCACCTTTGTGTCAAAACTCGACAAGAATTATGCTGTGCCTACAGGGTTTCCATGAGATACTTTGCATAGACTTATCAACATTCCTTCATACAGGCTGACCACTGCAATACTGTCATGATTTAGTGGTTCAGTACTTTAACTGTAGTGCACAGTATCCTGGGTTTGAGGCCCATCACTGCTTTATATTTTCATACTGAGCAGACCAGACTGCTTAAGGGTCAGTTAAACAAATATGATCATGTTGGCTTTTGTTCAGCTATGCCCTACTTAGACCAGGCTTGTCTGACATTGCTCAATATTCACCAACATTGCTGGACGTTACCCAATATTACTCAACATTGACCACAGTTGTGCTAGTTGGTGTGTGTGATTTTGTTTGCATATACTACATGGTGGTAAATGCTGTTTAGCACTGCTTTATATTGCTTAACACATGGCAATCATGCCTCAGGTGGTGCTGCAGGGCTGCCTATGTCAGATGTACATACTACACTCCCTGTACATGCTTGAAAGTAGGTGGTGTCAACTTAGGCATCGTTTTACTATATGTGCAAGTCAGAGAGAGGTATCATTTCCAGTGTTCCTACTGAGACAGTGTATGTGCTATGCGTTGCCTCTTTGCCAAGGCCAAAGCATACTGGACATGCCTCCTTCTGCCTACTGGGGCAGTCTCAGGTTCCTCCTCCTCCGAGTCACGCTCTGCCTGTGATGGCCTTGGCAATGGCGGGGGCTGTTTGGCCCAGGCCTATGCTGATCCTGCTACAGCTGTTTTCGCAGGATCATATTATGTAGCATAGCACATACCATGACAATTTGGGTACATGTAGATGATGAGTACTGCAAGGCACCACCAGATGTGTCCAGGCACCGGAACCATGACTTGAGCAGCCCAAACACACGCTTGATTACATTATGTGTTTGTGCGTGTGCCTCATTATGGCATTCCTGTTCAGGTGTGTGTGCATTTCTTATGGGTGTCATCAGCCACGGCTCCAGTGCATAGCCAGCATCCCCCACTAGGTGACCATGTGGGATGTCCCCATTGGCAAATGTCTGGTACAGCTGCGTCAGATGCCAGATATGGGAATCATGGTAGCTTCCAGGGCAGCCAGCACACACATTCAGTATTTTGCCCTGGGCATCACACATGACCTGGCAGTTGATGGAGGGGAAGCCCTTGTGGTTGAAGTAGACCCTACCCCACTTGCTGGCTGGTGCTTTGATGCATATGTGCGTGCAGTCTATTGCACCCACTACCTCAGGGTATTCTGCTATTTGTTGGAAGAGACGCATATTGCTGGCCAATACCTCATGGGAATTGGGGAAATATACATGATCACCGACATGTGCTGACATGGCATCCAGGAACTGGTGCAGTACCCTGGATGCTGATGCCTGTGATATCCCCATCATATCACCGGTTGGTCTCTGGAAGGTACCTGTTGCTAATATTCTTAGGCCAACACATACCTTGGTTTCCACTGGGATGGGTTCCCCTCTGTTGGTTCTGTGTGTGAGGCGTGGCCTGCACAGCTCAACAATTTGCTGCAGGAGGTCTCTGTCCACTCTATAGCACTCCACTATCTCCAGCTCATGTAGCCCCTGGTAGGTTACCCTGGGCCTGTACACTCTTCTCTATCTCCTCACTGTGGGTTGTTCAGCAGCATTTTCATTGTCCCCACCCTCAGCATATTGCATATGTCACCTTATAACAGCAATGGCAGCCCCTAACATTTCTTTGTCTCAGTAAAGCTTTTTCAGTTTTCACTTCTATTAGCTTACTGCAGCGTCTGTTGTGAGAAACATAATGGACTGTTGTTTGTAGAGTTTTAAGTGCTAGGCTGGGCTGGGCTAGTGTACTGCCTGTGTAATTGCCTGATTCTGATTGTTTTCACATGCTAGCTCTGCTAGTACTCCCTGGTAGCTTCCTACTATTTGCTGCGCTTCCTTTTTCCTTTCTGTTTCCTCAGGGGGGCAGCTCCGCTCACACAAGTGCAAACATGCTCACAACTCTTTAAACAGCTTACTTCGCATGCTTGCTTACTCCAGCTTAAATGCTCACACTCACGCTTACACGCGCGCACTCTGTCTTACTCGGGTTTACAGGCGCGCACACACGTGCATACCTGCTCAGCAAGAAACTTTGGTGTTATCCACAGCATACACCTTCCATTTCTTTCCTTTACCTAACCTACCTGTTGACACACCCTCTTTCCATGATGTGTAAATGACAGCTGACACATGCTACTCTGCTCCAATGAGCTTCACTTCTTTCATACATACCCCACTCGTGATGTCACCTATCTTCTACTCTGTTACTCTCCTTATCCTACTCCTACACTCCACTGACTGTGCTCATTTGCTATGTAAACTTGCGGTTCACTATCCTAACCCTCCTTTGCATAGGATTGCCTACTAATGCTCGGTTACATCTCTTAGACTGAGCTTCCCCCCTTAGCAACCTCTACTCAGTGGCCATGTTGTCTTCAGCCTGCCATTCCCTTGCATTGTACATTAACAATTTAAATAAGATCCACATTTGTGGGTTTTAATTTTTATTTTTCTGGTTTTTAGAGTGCAGCCCATTTGCGCGGTGCTGCGCTATGCTTAAACATTGGAAATCGGAGAAAAAAAAATTTTTTTTTTCATATTGCATCGGGAAACATTGCCAATGGCCATATATTTGGCCATTGGCATGCTTCCTGCACTGGATGCAACCTTTATTTGGAGCTGTCACGGCTCCGTTTTGCTATTTGCAGAATGGTACTCAGTTGTCAACTGAGTACATTTCTACAAATAACACTGCTCTTACTCGGACAGGTTCGGGTTTCCTGAATCACAAATCTACCTCATTTGCATGCCTTTCGCCTGCAATTGAGGTAATTTGCATTTCCCAGCCCTGTCCGTGTAAGAGCCATTTTAGGAGCTCTCTTGCACGCCCCTGCAGACTGTTCCTGGATCGGTCATCGGACATGATGGCTGCATGGAGACTTACTCTACTCTTAGACTCTGTGTAAGCCATTGTGAATCCGGCCCACAGATGTTTCTTTAAAGATTAATTTTTCTAATTGGGAGCAGAGTTCTTGTGCTGCCAGTATTGCAGAAACTTCTGTTTTCTGTTTTCTGATAATGAAATATATTTGCAAAGAATTCAGATACCATAGCAGGAAAGTCTTCTTAGCTATAACTGAGTACTTAAAACAAGTTTCTAATTGAAACAGTTAAAATACCTTCCTCAGTAACTGTAATTTATTTGTTTTTATTCTACATTTACAGGGTAATGAAGAGGTCATAGGACACTTTTTAGCCATGACCTAGTTGCCTAAGTTGAATTCTCAAATAACTTTCCAACAATAACAACTAAGAAACAAGTTTGTTTATTTTATTCCAAAATATGCTTCTTGTTTCAGTTATTCAGTAATGACATTTTCTATCCATGAGCTAAATTTGAAATTTATGATTCTGACACCTGCTTTTCATTACTTTTAAGAAGCCTTAAATATGTGGAAAGCTTTTTCGAAATATCTGCACATTATTTAGTTGTAGCTATACTCTTAGTAGACATTTGAAGTGGAATAATTAAAAGTACAAATAATCCATCAATTTTCATCATAAGTTGGCATAGACAGTTAATTGGGGTTATACAGATCTACTAGAATCATTCTGGATACTATCTAAGAAATTTTTGGCAGAGGAATGGTCAAAAGATTTTAAAGACCACATTTTTTTGTGATTCCCAAGTTATCAATCTCATTTGTACGGTTAAACTATTTGCTGGAAAATGAATGCACACTTATTTACACTCCAGCAAAATGATATTGCTTTTACCATGAAATACTCTAAAATTGTTGCTGATTTATTGACAGTATTAGGGGAGACATGGTACAAATAATCCATCAAATTCACCCATATGTTGGTATAGACTGTTAAGGACTTTTATGTACATTTACTAGAGTTATTTTGGATGCTACATAAAGAATTGTTAGGAGCGAATTGCTCAAAAGAACTTAAAATTCACATTCTTGTGATCCTTAAATTGTCCACATTTTTACAGTTTAGAGTATTTGGTTGAAAAGTAATGCACAATAGTTTTTTACACTTCAGTAGAGTTATATGGATGTTACCCTGAAGTGATTGATAATTGCAAAGTGACATGTTCATAACATTACATGGGATAGGTTACATATTAAGGCAAATTGTTCTAAGCTCACTGATTTATGATTTATATTTAGGAAATTGTTTTCTCTATTTTATAAGTCCACTGTAGTCATTAGTGAATCAATAATATCCTATACTGTCCTCTTACTGACTGCATACCTTAGTCTCATGCCTTTGTATTTCATAGCAGGTTATCACAAATTACAAATATATCACAAAACGTGAAAATTCAACCACCCTCTCAGACGTTTAGTGATTTGAGTTTTATTAGCAAGAAATGAGCATTTATAAAACCCGCTTTCTGGAAGGAAATGTAATACATGGGCTAAGTTAAAAAATGTTTACAATGTTGTCTTGAACTTGTATATCTATATTAGTTAATATGTTATCATTTATTGCCTACTCTACTGGCAGAAGAATGCATTTTACAAACTAACAACGTATGTCGTTTGCTATGCTTGAATGGCGCTCCTAATTCCTCCTTCCCCCCTTGTCACCTCTTCCTAACCCTATCCTACCCTTTCTTTTTTTCTTTCTTTTTTAGAATATCTAATAAAATATTTTTTTAATATGGAAATACTTGATTATCTCTGATAAACAGATGAGTAGGAACATACAATATCCAATTATGCATTCTTAATCTTGATAAGCCTGCCATAAACCTCAAAATAAAATAGCATATTATATAAAAAGCTTTGGCAAACAGGTTCTATAGATCATTCATCAAGGTTACAAATGGCAATAGGAGGAAATCCCTCTTTTCCATGGGTAAATTTCTCATCCTCTAGACCAGGGTCTTTTGTTGACACCTGCCCTTTATCAGATGCTGTCCCAGGGATTGATAGAATTAGTTCCACCTTCCCAGGTGGGAATGAGATTTTATTCAAGTATGTTTTTAGTACCAAAGAAAAAATATGCTTGGAGACCAGTTCTGAGTCTTTCTTTTCTAAACCAGTTTGTAACCATGCCAAGTTCAAAATGCTGTCACTTCACTACCTGTTACTTCTTTTTCTTCCTCATTTACATTTCCTGGTAGCACTAGATTTAAAAGATGATTATTATCACATCTCCATTCATCCAAACTTTAGGCTTTTCTTAAAGTTTTATGTGCCTGGATCACATTATCAGTTCTCTGCATTACCCTTTGGACTATCCATTGCAAGAGGGTTCACAAATTGTCTAGTTCCAGTTATAGCTCATTGCAGGCTACATGGTATCCATGTTATTCCATATTTAGATGGCTTGCTTATCTTTGAAGAGTCTTTTACAAAGTGTCAGGAATCTCTGTCTTAGGTGACAGATCTCTTACACAAACTGGGATGCCAAGAGAACCTTCAAAAGTCTTTTTTGACTGCTTCTCACAGAATTATGTTTTTGAAATGTCAGCTAAACACCACAGTTCAAAAAGCTTTTCTTCAGCAGGGAAAATAGAGCTATACCTAGATGTATTTCAATGGTTTTCCACTCAGACTTTGGTCACTGTGAGAGAATACCTCAGGATTTTGGGTCTCATGGATTCTATGATTCTTATGATACCCCTGGCAAGATTCCACATGAGAAAGATGCAGTGGTATCTGAAGTCTTTTTGGTCCAAGCACCAATACCCCTTGTCTTTTCAGATGCCAATGCCGGGGTGTGTCAGAATAGAAATCACTTGGTGGAGACAACAGATATCCTTAAATCCAGATCTCTCCTTCTCCCACCCTGTTCCAAAGCATTCAGTTACCACAGATCCCTTGGACTTTGCTTGGGGAGCAGTTTCAAGAGGGATAAAAGTGCAAGATTTGTGGAAAACCAAGGACAGATGCTGGCACATAAATATAAAAGGCATGGTTGCCTGATTAAGGCACTCAATTCTGAATCATCTTTGGTCCTTGGGAATTCTTCAAGTTGTTACAGACAATACCATAGTTATGTGGTACATTAACAAGCATGGGTAAATGAGGATGTATCCCCTCTGCGGACTAACCATGTTAGCTCAGGATCCCACCACAATCTCACTCTACAGGCATCCTGCATTACATCAGAGCAAAAATGTGTGTCAGACAAGTTAAGCAGGACAAGGGCAGACCCTCATAAATGAAAACTAGATCGGGGGGGAGGGCCTTTCAAGATTTGATCAATCTGTGGTGTTTTCTTTAAGCAGACCTGTTTGCCTCCTCTCTGAACTATCAGCCGGTAACATTCTGCTCCAGGACTCTTAGCAAGCAGGTCTGGAAGGCAGATGCCATTTCTTTTCCTTGGACAGCAATGTTCTTGTATGCTTTTCCACACTTTCCACTGATATTCAGGGTACTTCTGATTCTGCTGATAGAGATGACTACAATTTGGGATGTAGACAATAGGCAAGACGGGACTGGAATTTATTGGCGAAACTGGCAATGGAACCAAGGTATTGGGAGCAAATAACTAGAGAAGGAAAGATAATAGAATGGGAAGAGGCCATGAATTTATTTGGACTATAGGTTAGAGACTGCCTTTCCTATCATGGGTTGATATCAGAGTATAGGAAAAGAGAAAGAAATAGGGGGTCCTAAAAGAAGGACCAGCACTGGTAGAGTTTTTAATAGAATCTAGAACAGAAGTTGCCTTTAAAAAAGGAATAATTAGTAGAACATATAAAATATCAGAGGAGTTTAGAAAGGATTGGGAAGAGAGACTAGATAAGCAACTCACAAATAAACAATGTGTCCCAAATATGCAGAAACTCCAGAAGATTTAAGATTTTTCCTTGGAAATGTTTACATAGATATTTTTATACCTGAAGTAGACTCCAGAGAATTTTTCCTCTGGTAGACAGCAAATGTTGGAGGTCTGATGGGGAAGAAAGAGATACTTGAGAATTGTATTTTCTGGGACTGCAGTGGGTTGGTGGACTTTAAAGATTCCCTGTGAGATGCACTGTCAGAAATGTTGGATGGGCAGATTTGTGTGATGAGGGAGATGATTTTTCTGAGCTATGATACAGAATCGTAATTGCCTAGACATGGTAAGGCCTTGATGTGTCTAATTATGGTGGCTACCAAAAAGCAATTACTAGAAAATGGAAATCAGAATCTAAACCAACTATATTAGAAGTAGTGAATATAGTAACAGAGACAAAACAATTGGAATTGAGATCTTTAGAAAAGGGTGGGAACATACTGCATAAGAAAAAATGGGAATTGTGGGAATGGGAACAATACACACAGGGGAGGAATGAACTTTAAAAGAAGATAGGACTTAAATGAGCTCTGTAATATTTGACTGAAAATTACTGGGTAGATTTTAGGTTATGTATAATGTTTGCAACTGGGAGTGTGTCAGTATGGTTTGTGATGTAAAATGCTTGCAACTAGCATTGTGTCAGTGTAGGTTGTCTTATTTATTTAAATGTATGATTGCTTATGTCATAAGTGATAGTTTAATAAAGATGTTTCTTGTTTAAAAAATGAGGTAGCAATTGAATAATTTATGTAATGTTGCTTGAGTTATATGACATATAGCAATATATGTGCAGTATAATGTTTGTTAATGTTAATTTGTTAATGCAGTTTGATTACTTTTGTATACATGTAAAATTGCCTATGTCACAACTGAGAATTCAATAAAGGTGTGTTTAAAAAAATTATCCAGGGTACCTCTGAAGATTCAGTAGGAATCCTCCAAAATCATTGTGGTGACTCCCTTCTTGCCTAGGCAGTCATGGTTCTCACTTCCTTGGGAATGGCCAGGGGCAATTACCACAAGCTTTCTCACAGCCTGGATCTACTCATGCAAGAACAGGGGTGTTTGATACACTCCAGCACCAATCAACTTCAGCTACTGCCTGGATGATAGAGTCTTAATTCCTTTTAGGCACCTGTTTTCTAAGGATGTGTAGCAGGTACTAATGGAGGCAAGAAAACCTTCTGCTGGCGAATCATATATTAGCAAATGGAAAAGGTTTTCTAGTTGGTGCCAGCAACATGATCAGTACCCATTCAGGGCTAGTTGTTCTCTGGTTTTACAATATCTCTATGATTTCTTTCCTATGGCCTCTTACTCCTCTATCAAGGTTCATTTATCAGCCATTTCAGAATATATGCTCATGGATTCTTCTCTTTCAATACATTCTTATGTAAACATGTTTTTGAAAAGAATTTTGCATAAGATGCCTCCAAGAAAACTAGTGCCCCTCCTTGGGATCTTAATCTTGTGTTAAGGAAGCTAACACTTGCTCCATTTTATCCAACTAAGCTGGCTGACTTGAGGTTCTTAACATGGAAAACTGTTTTACTGACTGCTCTGCAAGAAAGGTATCTGAGTTTCAAGCTCTTATGGTGAGTCAATCTTATCTCATTTTCCACAGGGACAGGCTTTCTTGGAGAGCTAATCCTTCTTTTATGCCTGAAGAGGTAACCAAGTTTACTTTAATCCAAACTATCCATCTCCCTGTTTTCTTTCCTGAATCCAAAAATGAGAGGGAAATGATACTCAGTACCTTGGATGTCCATAGACAACTTAGGTACGATCAGTTAATCATTTCTTGTGAAGGTAAGAAGGAAGTACAACTTGTGTGAAAATAGACTGTTTCCAAATGGCTGCCTAAGGGTATTACCCTTTGTTATACTCACCACAATAAAACTATTCTAGGCAGGGTCAGGACCCACTCTACCAGGGCCTTGGGTTCATCTATGATTTTTTTTTGGAAAGGACTGGATTTTAGAAGTATTCTAGAAGCTGCTACATGGTCCTCCATACATACTTTTACAAATAACTATAAGCTTGATTTTTCTCTAGGTCTAGATCAGGCTTTGAAAGGACCATTCTCCAGGGGGTCCTGGACACTTCTCCTTCCACCTCCTAAATGTGGTAAGCTAAGGTAAGGCTATTGCAGCAGTGATCAATATGATGAACAGCATACAGTTGTGTAAGTAAACTTACCATAACAGTAAATGTTCAAATGATCACTGATGCAGTAACCACTGCCTACCTTCATCTCCCTTGTTTATCAGTGTGTTGTTTATTCCAAGTTATAGTAATTTATTTTTGCTATTCCTGTCATTGTCCTTTCAGGGCGTAGCCTCCCTCGCTCTGTTGGCAGGAAAGCTCTGAAGGACTTGGCACCCACACCTGTGTTTTAGTCAGCTCAGCTCGAGATGAATGATAGTTTGGGTGCAGGGAGGATGCCTTGAAACTTTTGAAGTTGGCTGGCTGTTATATACTTGGCAGGATATAACTCATATCGCTAAGGTACTTCAGTAGTGGTCATCTAAACAACTAATGTTACGGTAAGTTTACTTACCTAGCTGTAATTTCTTTGCATATGTGTCTTGGATCCTTTCTACTCAGCATTCCACTGAAAATGGATCTTTCCCAGCTGGACAATTCAGGCTGACAAATATAAACAAACAAGCAAACAGAAACAGACAGACAAATAGACAAGCTTTTCAGCAGCAGGAAATAACTGGAGATTTACAGAAGGGCTTAGGCATTTTGGAAGTGTAGGAGCACATTGTGCATGCTGGGAAAATTTTATAATGCTAATGATCTGGAGAATGATGCATTCGTTTTGTCAGTTTCTCAGCTAGAGCTCTTTAAAATCATGTCACTCACTTGTGAGGATCAGTGCCACAGCAGTGTACAAACTGTAAATATGCTGCCTAGCACTGCCTCCATCTTACTTATGTATATTTTGTAAGATTTTACATGCATTGGCTTGTATTCAGTTATCCTGGCTGTGCTGATCATACAGTTGTACAATTACATTTGCAGTTGCAGCTTTTCATCTTGGGTTTGACGTATAAATGTGCTATGTCTGGTTGGACATTCCAAATTAACAAAACATAATAAAAATTAAATATACAAAACAAATGGGTTCCCATTCCTGTCTGCATGCCTTCAGTTGAATGACAAGTCCTGAATTCTCTAATCATATTCCCCAGATTAATTACTTTACCTTGTAAGTCCCCACTCCTTCTGCAGGCCCTGCTCTTACCTGCATATCTCTGTAACCCTATCACCAAGTCATACATTGTGTTCCAGACACACCTAAATCCCTCACCTATTCTTCACCCCCCCTCCTTTTTTTCTTAGAGGTATTTAACTTATTTGCTGCTGCCTTTAAGCAATTGAATGATGCGTAAAGTCTCAGCTGGACATTTCTTATTAAAAATGAATGCACTAATTAAATTACTAATGAAATGTTCATAAATATTAGATGTCTAGTTAACTGGTCATAACTATTCAGGTCCAGATTTTCTGCAGTTTAATCATATGATCTTTATAATCTTTATATCACCCATGGCAATAATAAAAATCCTATCCACACAAAAAAAAGAATAAATTGAATGCAGGCATGAAAATTGTTCAGTCTTCGTGTTTTTCCAGGTGAAGCCATTAGATGGCAACATTATATCATGAAAAGTCTGGAACAAATATAAATAATTAAATAGAAAACTTGCAAGAAATATGTTCTACCTATTTGGTCTTTCAGAGTAAAACACATGAGAAAAGAATGAACTGAGTAATTTTAGACATTTTGTTAGTCCAGCAAATAATTTGTAGAACCTCAGCTTTTGTACACATAACTAGTTTTTATACTATTCTATTTAAATACTGCACATTTAGAAGTTGTGTAACTTTTTTATGCTAGTACATAAATATGCATAACAGACACCTGGTTAAAGAATAAAATATAGCAACAATAAAAACTGACGCAGGCAGCTGCATATTTTTTACTATACAAAGTGAAACTTGAAATGAAGTACATTTTTTGGATTCTGAAGCAGTTTGCATTTGGGGCAAAATATCGCACAGAGATGCAACTTGTACTTGGAATGCTTTTGACTTATTTCAGAGTGTGTGTATGTGTGTGTGTGTGTGTGTGTGTGTGTGTGTGTGTGTGTGCGTGTGTGCGTGTGTGTGTGTGTGTGTGTGTGTGTGTGTGTGTGTGGTGCGTGCATATGTGTGTATATTTGTGCGTATGTGTGTTGCAGGTGCAAATGGTTTCAGAATCTGAAGACATTTTCCCATGATTAAGTCATCCTGGGGTGGTGAAGTGGTGTAGCGGTTAGCTTTGTTCCCTCATAGCAAGAGGTTGTCTGGTTCAATTCTCAGGTGGGGTGCCTTCTGTGCAGAGTCTGCATGTCTTCCCTGCATTTGAATTGTTTTTTCACTGGGTATTGTGGTTTTCTCCCCATTCCAAAGACATGCAGTAATTGGGTTTGACACTCTAAATTGGCCCTAGGTATGGTGTGTGTGTGTGTGTGTGTGTGTGTGTGTGTGTGTGTGTGTGTGTGTGTGTGTGTGTGTGTGTGTGTGTGCATGTGCGTGTGTGTGTGTGTGTGTGTGTGTGTGTGTGTGTGTGTGTGTGTGTGTGTGTGTGTGTGTGTGTGTGTGTGTGCACGCAAGAATGTGTTTGGTACATCCTCCAAGGAGGATTGGGCCATGAGCTAGCAACCTGAGCCCGTAAAACCAATAACTACTACAGAAACAACGAGTGCTGAAAGGTGCTTTTTGCCTAATGTACCACATGGTGAGTAAACAGGAATGAGAGAGAGAAGTCATCCTGATTAGAACAGAATTTCACCATAAATGAATGCACCGGAATGTTACTTCACTGTTTTAATATATAGTCTCATAAATTCCATTTTAACCAATTCAAGACTTTTCTGCTGTGAACTTGATTAGGAGGTCAACATAAAATGAAAGAAAAAAAAAAAAACATACGTGGACTTTTCCAGGAAGCAACAGCAGCTGCTGCTCCTTGGCCAGCCTTCTCCCTACTTCTGCCAGGGGTGTGCTTTTGCTTATTTCTAGTACCAAAGATACTAATTTTGTTTATTTTCAAATTATAGCATTGCTTCCTTTCTCGTATATCACTCTTTCTGCTGTTTATGCACAACAACCTGATATTCCTTATGCATACTTTTTATAAGACAGCTTCTGAAAGCAAATCAGTTAATTTTCTTAAGTAGTTCCATCTTGTTGGGAGAATTTAAGTATATGACTGCACTTTATTGCTAACTCAGCTAGATGGTAGACTGAAAACTAATGCAATAAATCCTTATCCAAATGCTAAACATAGTTTATTTACATGGGGGGGGGGGGCTCTTCCCACATTCTCTAAAGGGGAGTTTTCACTTCTATACCCCCTTACTTTGAAATATTAAGTCCATGGTTGCATTATTTTGACTGCTGTTCAATACCCTGCATATTGCTTTATAGGTGAATAAAGCACAGTTGTCAGCTTTACACATTAAATAACATTGCATTAAACTAAAATACGCATGGGATTTCATGGATAATAAACTGCATAGTCATCTAAATGAAAGCCACCCATAAAAATATACATTAAGGTACACCAGTTTCTCTGGAATAGAAACAAAGTCCTTATTATGTCCCAGGAGACTCATATCTGAGGAGCAGTTTGGGCATCTGTTGGAGCTGGCATGGAGGAGGAGAATGGCATGGTTTAGTCTGCTTAAATGTCTTTGGGGGAAGGTAAAGGAGCATGTGCTGAGACAAGTCTGTTACTATGTCACTGGTGGTGATACTGGAGATTATGGGAATTGGTTGTCAAGCTGAGCACAGGGATAAGGTCCCAGAAAGGGCATATGTCACCTCTCATGTGGGTAGTTCCCCTATTAATATCCCACTGCATGCTGATACTCAAAAGGAAAGTGGTGCAACCAATACCTCCAAGGAGCTTCTTCTTCTTTCAGCTTTTCCAGGTTAGGGGTCGCCACAGCAGATCACCTGTCTGCTCATGATTGGCAGCAGAATTTTACAGTGTCAAGTTGCCAGCCTGGCACCCAACCTTCCATGGAAGGCACACACATGCACACACTCACACCTAGGGCAAATTTAGAGTGTCAAATCCACCTACAGCATGTGTTTGGAATGTGAGAGGAAACCGGAGCACCCAGAGGAAACCTAAGGCTTAATAATAAGAAAACCTGATACATCTCGCATATATTGCCACCAGTCCCAGTTTTCTGCCCTCAACCCCAGGGAATGGCATGGTCAACTGAGGATCTGTTAGTGGGGGGAGGGGGAGGGCTTAATAAATGAGAACATTAAAAGCAAAAATAAAATCCACAGTAGGAGGCAATGTCATGGAGTTTGATGACAATCAGTAGGTCCCGCAGTTAAAATGTGTGGCATAGCTCTCAACTTCTTAGTGCAAGAAATCTGGACAAAGCATAACATAATGGGAGGACAAAGGCCCCAAAATAGGGACAGGTTTTAAATATTTCTCTTATAAAGTTAGAAAGGTGCTAGAATAACAGGATTCATGTTATGATACATTTTCTGAAGGATATGAAGTCTGAAAGTCAAATGTATGACATTATTTAATGATTTCAGTCATCAATGATTTGCCAGAAAACCTCAGATTTTATGAGCAACATATTAAAATATGAGGCAAAAATGTGGACATTCTGCAAAAATCTGGGCAGTTGAGAGGTAAATCACCATGACAACCTCCTATCAACATCTCTTCTACATTCTACCAAGGCAGTAAACTCAACAAGTCATCATTTACATAGCTGTAAGAAATGAAAGGGAAAAAAGGAAGGACAAAAGAAAACATTATACTTATTTCTATATTCAGATTGAAACATTCTGGAAGCTGATATAATGAAACTTTTATTCTGAATGTTTGACTTTTTCCATTTTATAGCACTCATTGCTGTATTTCTTCCAAGGTAGCAGTATTTTATGTATTAAACATTTATCACAAATACCGTGCTAAGCAAACCTTTCTTCTTCACTGAGTCTTAGAAGTAAAGGGACTGTGATGTATGCTGTTACTGGATAAAAAGACAACAATCTTAAGATTCATTATGTAGTGTTTGGTAAGCAAATTATGTGTGTGGCATGACAAACAGAAATAGTTTAGTACACTGTATTTTGCCCCACAAAGCTGAAACACTTTTTATTAAGGAATATGGTCCATTATAGATTGTTGCAAGGTGAAAACATTTGTCTTCAAGCAAATTACTACAAAGCTTCTTACACAGGCCAAATAAAATGTGTGTGTTATTTTGCAGGATGAAGGTGAAGTGTGCATAGGAGAATAAAGCAGGAAAACAAAAAGCTAGGAAACAGGTTATCTATCAGTCACAAGAATGTGTCAAATGGCAGTTTGTATACAACTAATATAATTAGGCAAAGTGTAAAGGGACAGTAGAATTTGAGAACAAACACAGTTGCAAGAATCTATAGATGAAAAGGCACTGTATAGAATACAATGGTGATGCTGAAAGTGGGGTTTGAAAAAATAGGCAGAAGAGACCTGCGAATGAGGGAAATTGTACTATGTATATGTGTAGGACAAGGGAAAGGTTACATCAGTGACCTTGGGAAGAGAATGAGAAAATGATGACTCGTTTGGAGAGATAAAGGAAGACTGCTGAACTGCATTACATAAGGGCATTTGCTGGAAGTTGGAAACTGTGACTAAAGAAAAGAAAACTGAGACAATATAACTAGAGAGGAAGTTTGGTAGCATGTGTGATATGTTTAAAGCTGACTACAATGGCAGCAGGCAAAAGACTTGAACTTCTGACTGAGAAACAAGGACATTGAAGAGATGTGGATGGATAATGAGGAAGAATATAAACATGGCAGTGTGCCACACCTGAAGTTATATATGCATCAAATGGTGGGAAAAGTTAGCACTCAATAACATTATTTAATTTTCATTCAGTTGTGGAACCTTGTTTAGTTAGTACATATGTGTTGTTATTCTCCAAAGTAATGGAAGGGCATTTTTCCAGTTTTCCATTTAAAATGACTTACCAGGGCCCGTTACCATCCTCCCACATATGCATTAATTAATATTCTGAAGCAGGAAGACAAAATTGTTTTAACCATATAGGAGTAAATATAATTCCAGAAATGACTCCAGAGACAGACTCCAATACTAAACTCCTTTTTGGCTTCAGATGTTATTTTCATCAACTCTGCATACAATTTTAAACAAAGCTGTGCTTCAGAACATCTTACTTTGCATTGTATAAATTAAGACTGTATTGCCTGTAGAGGTGTGGTATACAAAGCATCTGTTATGCCTGGCTTGATTCATCACCAGAAATTACTGAAAAGGGAATGGATTTAAATGTGTTTCTACTTTGGGTAGGGCTAGGGGGGAATACATTGCAGTCTCACTCGAGACAGCACCATGTTACCATTCAGATATGAGCAGGACCCCAGATTTATGGAGTGACTGAGTTCTGATTAACCTCTGAAGTGGACCTTGCAATCTTTATTTGGATGTAAGTATCCATTATAGAATCCTCAGGAAGGCAAGCAGAAACAGCTCTCACTTAATAAAGAAGATATAACATATGTACGTGCTTAATGAATTGAATGGTTGTTTGAGTTGCTGGAAATCTGTGTTGTAAATTTTACAAGCATGATACAGGTAGTAATCAAAACCTTTCACAACATATCCTACTTGCAATCAGGTCAATCAAATTTTGGGATCAATGGTGTATGTCTTATAATTTAAAACACACACACACACACACACACACACACACACACACACACACACACACACACACACACACACACACACACACACACACACACACACACACACACACACACACACACACACACACAATATACAGTACATTTTGTGGATAAACCCAGACCTTATTAGCTTCTCACAGGGAGAAGCACCATGAAGGGATCTGCGATGGATTGGGAAATGTGTACAGATTAACAATGGTAGGGCCTGTTGATTATCATTGCTGAGCTACAATAAACGGATCCACTTTTTTTTATTCCCTTACTGCCGATCACCCTCCAGTAATCAACCCTGGGGTGAAAATTGATTATTTCATTCATTTGGGAGGGTAAGAACTGCCTGTGGGAGGGCATTATCCAGGAAACTCTTGATATGTTTTTTAATTGTCTCTATCCCTTATCGCTGTAGTAGTCAACAGGCATGACCTACAATACTGAGCCTCTTACACGTGCAATACTGCACATGCCCTTTCCAGCTACAGCATACATTGCTTGTCAGACACACTTCCTATCACAGCCTGAATATTGCTGGCATCGTAGCTTATACAGTAATACATTCAGCCACCAGTGGGCACTAGTTTAGCAGTAGGCCTAGCCATCTCCTTCCTCCATGGATTGATGAGCTGACACTGGGAACTCACTCCCATCATCACTGTTCAACATCTGCAGCACCTAAATCTCCATTCAAACTCTAGTCATCGGGGTCACAGTCATACTTCTCTCTCTGTCTTTCTGTCTGTCTGTCACAGAGCCCTTCACATGAAGCCAAGTTGTTTGCAGCAGACTGTGGTCTCCAAACATTATGGTCAGTTAGTCAGATGATGAGGTACTTTGTACGACAAGCTCACTCACTTGTAATATTAATGGTCTGCACTGATTTAAAAAGTCAGTGAGATGTAGCAGCAGGGATGTGGAAAGGGATGGCCTGATAAGCATCAGTTTGGTGATTCAAATCTGCATCTTTGGTAATACTGCAAGCCAGGATTATTCCTGGGCTAGCACATTCTGCATTCTTCTGGAATATGAAAAAAATCAAGGACAAAAGTGAAACAGCAATCTGCAGCATACAGCTTAAGGTAAATACTTATACTTTGAAAAATAAGAATTGGCCCTTTCAGAGGCCTTTTCATTCATTTTATTAACACTGACTATAGACTGAAAACTGGAAGTGGCATCTTCAAAGACAAAAATTTTGCCTAGGCAATAAATGATTGAGGCAGGTATAGTAGTTTTATCTGATAATGTGATGTTTGGTGCAGTGCAACCTTCCTACCAGTGAAAATGACATTCAGCCTACTGTCCACCTCACACCTTGGACTTGAGATGGTACAGCTCTACACACAATGTCATGGTCAGCCAATAATTTAAATATATTATTTCAATTATTTGTTTACAGATTATTCCATGTATGTCAAAAATATGACATGTACAAAACCCACATATTTATCAGATGAAGGTAGTCACTTAACTAAGATTTGACAATACAAAATTCATTAAAGCTTAAAACCCTTGAGTAAAAGGTTAAGATAATCTTTCAGACTCTTTTCAGTTCTTGTTTTTAATATCTGTAAAATTTTTGTTTACCAGTTTGTGTATCTGAACACAACAGAATGTTTTTTTCTGGCTAAAGAAACAATGAACACATGAAAAATAAATGTATATAGGCATTGATAGAGGGTAGAAAATTAAACATAATAACAGCATAATAATTAATATTAATATTAAATCTCTGTAATGTTTAGAGAAAGGTATTTTTTAAAGATGAGGAGTAGACCGTGGAAATATTTGGGAAGGAAATTATGGCAGATGATATGGAGAATGGAATGGTTAAAGGAGAATGTTCTTTGTGAAAAAAAGGGAATACAATTATGTCAATACTTTTTGCTGATGTAGAAGAAAGAAATGCACTGAAGGCTTGGTTAATGAAGAAGTGGTTTAATGCAGGACAGGAAGATGAAGTCAATGTTAAGCACACAATAAAAAACATTCAGCAGATCATAATGAACTGAAGCACAAATGAAACAAAGCAACATTAGTGGTAAAATGTTTAAGAAAAAGCTAGATAGTTAATATGAAAACAGATAAAAAAACAAACAGGTAATAATAATAATTATTTTCTGGAAAGAGTAAAATTAGAAGACATAAAAGGCATTCTGCAAAGGGAAGTGAGGCAACTGTTTAATTTCACTGAAGCTTTGGACAACATTATAGACATGGTGCACCTCCTGGGAAGCTTGGTAATGCTTCAGACCAGGTGCCCTGTATTTCTTGCGCTTATTCATAGGAAAAATACATAAATTGTAGTTAATGTAAATACATATAATAAATCCACACTAGCTATCAGGCCTGCTAGAGGTTCTTTAAGCCATAAAAATGCATTCTATACAGCATAGCACGTCTGTAAGTCACCACTCAATTAACAATAACTGATATAAATATTGTAGCAAATTAAGCAAAGGGTATTATAAGACCCAAAGATTAGGTACTCATTTTAGATACTCAGAGATAAAAGGCCAAATTATGCTATTGTGGACTTTTAAAGCAATTCAGTGTTTCACAAGGGTGTCGATTTAAATCTTAATGAATGAAAATCTTTCTTATTATCTCTAAACAAGAGATGTAGACCTGACGTTGAAACAAACTGTTCTAATTCTTCTTTTAAGGCAGTATATATGGGAGGTTATCTGAGTATACAAATGTGCAACATTATGAATAAATTAATTGAAATAAATTAAAAATGACATTAGCTGGTGTCTGTAGCAGCTTAAATATCTGGAAAGGCTAAAAATACCAACATTAAGATTGATGCACTATGAATGGTAATAAGCCCCAAATTACTTTTATTTAATGACACATCTTCTACATATTGCCATTGCAAGCTAGGTGAAATGATTTCAGAAAGAAGTAACAGACTTTATTTTCAGTTCTGAGCCACTGCAGATTAGTAGGAAAAAGTTGTTGATGAAAAGGAAAGGTTTGGTTGTTCCCAGTTGTTACAGTTATGCCAGGCTTGCAGTGCAAAAAGCAAATGCTCATAGCAAGAGTTGAACATTGACCCTTATTGTTTTGGCCTGAATTGGAGATGCTTAGGATAAGTGTAGACAGTAATGATGCCAAACAGAGCAAATAATCCAGTGGATTAAAGCAATGGTTAGTTAGGCAGGATACCTCTGGGAAGCAAGGATCCACTTTTGGGACATTAAAACACATTGTTATAACCATAGGTCTCAACCTCTTGAGAGGCCAATGTAGAACACAAACCCTGGCAATGTGTGACAAACAGTCAAAATGTGGAATGCCCTATTTTTGCACTGCGTTCGCGCATAATTTAATTGGGACCTGGTTGAAGTGGGCCAGAAGTATTAAGCTAATGAACACTGTACATTTTTAAAATCCAATAAGACACATGTAAAATAAAACAAAGTCAGCAGAAACCATCAATAAAATACAATACACTCAGCAGCAAATAGTTATGTAACAGTATTCAGGTGCAACTATTAAAAAAAAAACAGTGAAGGACAAATCAGAGAAGAATCATGGACAAATCAAGAATTAGTCAGGGATACTTTTAAACATTGCTTGAACATTGATAGAATAAGAGAATGTGAATTAATACTCACTTTCTGAAATGAAAGTATACAACTTGTCATTATTTTTTAAATGTAATGCACCACTTTTTCTCCAAAAGTCACCAGCCTGGCTCTCAGTGAGTTAGGGATAAATCCAGAAAGAATCAGGGACACTTAAAATATTATTGCAGTTAATCTGAGACATAGACAGAATAGAGAACGTGAATTAATATATATGTTTTTGGAAATAACACCTAAATGCCTAAGAATACACTTTGCATAGGTGTAATCAAAATGGATTCACTTCAGAATATAGAATCCCAAAATCTTGAAACCCAAAATATCGGGAGCAAAATCTTAAAATTTCAAAACACTGAAAACTCAAAACACTGAATCTCATAATATTGAAAACACACAAGATATCAACACTGATAATATCCCAGCACAAGTACATATAGAAACATATTACCCTTCAACAATAATAATAACACATGGGTGGAGCAGGTGGGCTTGCCTCCCTGTTTACACTTTGAGAAAAGTCTTTTGCATGTTTCTGTATGTACTTGTGCTGGAATATAGTCAGTATTGGTATCTTGTGTGTTTTCAATATTATGAGATTCAGTGTTTTAAGTTTTCAGAGTTTTGAAATTTCAAGATTTTAATCTCGATATTTTGGGTTTCAAGATTTTCGGATTCTATATTCTGAAGTGAATCCAATCAAAATACATAAGAAAATAGCTAATGTTGACTCACTCAGCTGTAAAGCCATACTTACCAAGTACAGATTTTTGCAGAATGTCAGATTTTTGCCTCATATTTATGGTCCTTTTCTCTTAAAATTGTGGTTTTCTGGCAAATCGTTGGTAAATCATTGAGAGTTAAAGATAGAAAATAATAGCAGGATTGGCAGACATTTGAGTTTCAGAATTCGTATCCTTCAGAAAACTCATACTAATGCAACAAGTTCGTAAGAGCAATACTTAAATAGTGTCCCTATTTTTGGGCCTGTGAACCAATGGCTTTGTCCATATTTTTTGTTCTAAGAGGTTGATAAGTATAGTGAGGTGCCGTTTCTTTTTTTTCTTTTTTTCTTTTTTAACCATTGCCGTTTTCTTGAAACAATAAGACTGGATTGTATACTGCAATGCCAATTGGCTATAACTGCAATATACGAGCCAGTCAAAAATCACAAAGCAGATCCACCACTGTTCAATGCGGAACAGCAGAACAGTGGGCTAAATCAATCACAAATGTGGAGCATTCTGCACCATCCAGAGCACTTGGTTGCTTAGGTTATAACAGTAATTTTAAAACTGAGGAGACAGTACACTGACACTCTCATTTGAAATGAGAAAGGTTTTATATATTGCACAGATCTTTGGAATGAAGCTGCTGGTAGTTATTCTAACAAAAATGAACTTAATTATTCTGGAAAAAGACATAAAGGTTCTTGGGTGACAATACCTACAACTATACAATATCATGGGGAAAACTATCAAGCCCAGTTCTGGGAAAATTTATTACCTTCTAGAATAAGGAAAAGGTCACGGTCAGCTGTCTGACAGGTGCAAGGATCCACTACATCACACATGCACTCGAGTCTCTCAACAACAAGCACTGTTATGACTCTGTCATAGTCCATGTTGGTGTGAATGGTTTGATGATACCTCTCAACCTCTTAGAATAAGAAATCTGGACAAAGCCATGAAAAAAGTGGCACAAATAGGGACAATTTTTAAATATTGCTCTTACAAACTTAGAAAGATGATAGAATAACAGGTTTTGCATTAGCATGAATTTTCTGAAGGGTATGAAGTCTAAAACCCAAATGTCTGTCATTATTTTCTAACTTCAGTCACTAATGATTTGCCACTAATTCACCAGAAAGCCACAATTTTATGAAGAACGGACCAAAAATATAAGGCAAAAATCATTCTGCTAAAATCTGTGCTTTTGAGAGGTATGGGCTTGAGACGTACCTCAATGGACTATATGAAGACAGGCATGATGGAGCTCTTGGATTATGTGTCTCAGGCAGGTATGTCCCTAGCCTTAAGCAACATTTTACCTTCACCTAGGATGATACCACAATACAAACAAAAAATGATTGACTTCAACAATTGGCTAAGTTTCTGGTGTCTTTCAAAGTGGATCCAGTATTTGTCAGCCTGGAATGACATAGTTGACAGAACTCAATGCTTTGCCAGAGATGGTCTTCATCTGTCACCCTTGGGATCTTGGTTACCGGCTAAGTCTCTTGCCATCCCCATAGTGCCTTTTTTAGACAATGTCACAAGAACAAAATTCTGGACGTAAAAATACCCTCTAAAAACAACCTCAAGGTTATGCTGCTAAATGCTAGGAGTCTAAACCAGAAACTGCACTCACTTAAAGCAGTCATTACCTTGGAAGATGCTGACATTTATACAGTCACTGGGACCTGGTTTAAGGATTCCATCCACACATTCAGACCCCAAGCTGAAGGCAGTGGTGTATCAATATTTATTAAAGATAAATACACCTCTAGACTGGTTAAACAGCACGATTCTCTTCAATTATTTCAGGTGCAATTGACTGTAGGTAAGACCCCTCTTCAGGTCATTGCCAGCTATAGGACCCCCTCCATGAATCAGAACATCCACTCAGCCTACTTAGATCTACTTGCGTCAATCAAGATACAATCAAACACCCTGCTTTTGGGTGACTTTAATTACCTGTCCATAGACTGGGTAAATTATACGTATTCCAACTCACTTGCCCAAAGGTTCCTGGAATTTGTTAACTCCACTGCCCTGGACCAGCTGGCTGACACACCCACAAGAGGCTCAAACATCCTGGACTTGGTGCTCACCAACATGAGGGACCACTGCACCAACCCAGTGTGTGGCCATCCCTGGTGAGATCTGACCACAAATCAGTCTCACTAGAAGTAACTATAACACAAGACCCCCCCCCCCCCAGCAACAACTAGATTAAAAAACTTCTTCAAGGTTAATTACATCCTCTTACATGATGGCATAAATAGCTTCATAGCCCTCCCCCCACTGATGGAATAGACACCTATGCTGAGTTATAACCCAATGCTTTATACAAGCACCTGTACAGTTGTATTGACTGTGCCATACCTGACTGAACCAATGCAAGATCTTCAAGGAAAAACAAACCTGCCTGGTGGGCAATTGCCATTAATGGGCTAAACAATAGGAGAAAGAAATTCCTGTCAAAGAGTATGAAGAAATGGTCTAAAAATTGGAAACACTCCCTCCTCAACTTAAACAAGCAAATAATACTCCTAGTGAAGTCCTCCAAAGCTAACTATGAATCGAGATTAGCTTCCCTAACTAAAGATAACCACAAGGCATTCTTTAGTAACATCTGTAACCTTAAAGGTAAGGCCCAGATTTGTGCTGAACTTGTAGTTAATGGTACTACATATATAAAACCTGCAGATATAGCAAACTTGCTGGCTGACAGGTTCAGTGAAAATGTCACTCCGCTGTCCCCACCACATATACCTCAAAGCATTGCTAGCACCTGTCCCCTATCTAGCAGGTCTTAAAATGCCCTCTCCAAGGTGAAAAATACAACCTCTATGGGACCAGACAGCATCCTGGACTGTGTTCTACATAGATTAAAACAGGAATTAACATCACCATTGAGCACAATTTTCAATCACAGCTAAGCACTGGCTTCATCACAGATAAATGGAAAACAGCTGCTGATATCCCTTTTACACAAAGTGGGTGCATCCACAGACCCTGGGAACTGTAGACCAATTCTTGACCAGCCTTATCTGCAAGGTCATGGAATGAATCATTATGGACCTTATTAACAAAGTTATAGGACATTGTCAAGGGGAGATCATGTATGTTAAACTTGGTGCAGTCACCAAAGCCTTAGATGAGGGCATATGTGTGCATATGGCCTACCTACCTAGCCTTAGCCAAGGGCTTTGACACAATCCCTCACTCAGGCATCATTGATAAACTCATCCAGCTGGGTATCAACCCATATATCGTCAGGTGGGATGCAAACTGGCTCACTGATAGAACTCATACTGTCAAAACAAGGGACTCCACCTCATCCAGCATACCTGTAACCAGTGGTGTTCCACAGGCATCAGTTCTGGGACCCCTACTGTTCGGAATCTACTTCTTCAAAGTACAGGCTAAAGCTAAAAGACTGTGTCTGGCAAGGTTTGCTGATGACTGCAAACTAGGAGCAATCATTGAAAACCCTAGCAATGTCAACATCTTGCAAGAAGGGCTTATACAGACTAATGACTGGTGCCAAAGTCATGGTCTTAAACTTAATGCAAAAAATACATTATCATCACCTTCAGCAAGGATGATGTTCCTACAAACTGCCACATCAATAGCAATACCCTAAGCACACAGTCAGTGGTGAGAGATTTGGGCACACAGGTTGACAGCAACCTTAACTTTGATCACCATGTCTTTACAGTGGTAAGAAGGGCATTTTGTATTGCTCACCTCATAAGCAATGCAATTGTTTCAAGAAAAAAAGAGATTATAACCCACCCTGTACTCTTCCCTCATCAGGCCAATAATAGAGTACAATGTTTGTTCCTTTCCAAACACCTGCAGCAATTAGAGAGACCACAAAGTTTCCTTACAAAGAAAATTCAGGGTCTTCAAGATCTGTCTTATGCGGACAGACTTAAATCATTGTCACTTTACTCTGTCATAAAGACCGCTCAGAGACAACCTGTGCCTTGCATATAGAGCAACCTCTGACCCAGCTTTAATGGAAATGCTGCATATTCACAAGTCAAATGGCACACTGGTCACTCACTCAAAGGACCTTAACCTGGTATATGACATCAACAGAACTTGCTGGAGAGACAGATTGGTCTCACAGAGGTTGCCCCACCTTGGAAACAAACTTTATATTCATGTTAAACACAGCCCCTCATTGGCCCTATTTAAGTGCAATATGGATGATTGGATGGGTAACCAGAAATTCACCCTGAAGGTTCTATCTGTGTCCCTCTTGGACAGGAGCAGTGGGTGCTGATTTTAGTGTCTGCTTGAACCACACACCCTTGAGAAGACGCGTTGAACGTGGTTAGGCTTGTAAGGGCCCTGAGGCCATTAGCCTAGTAACTTCCTATGATCTTATGATCCTATGAGGTTAGGATTCAAATGCACTTGAACAAATCTTTAAGTTAAAATATACAAACTGACTGTATAGCAGTAAGATAAATGGAAGAGTTGGTTTGGGTATAAATGAACCATGTTGGTTGTAGGAGTATAGCTGAAAGTTGGGATCATCTCCACTTCCCTATCTCAATAATATCCATGCTCTACAAGACAACTCATATATAACAACACTCACCAGTTAAGAGTCAAGGACAGAGGATTAATGAGTCCAAATAGGATATAATCCAACAAACGTGGATTACTTCTATATTATTTGCAAATGTGTGCCTATACAGTGGGTTTGTAGAACAATTTATCAGGTGTTAAGATGGTAAACTAGAGTTCTGGTAATAGATTTGGATAAAGTTTCTTTTTGGTCAGTGAGTGTGACTATAAAGATATGGCTACAATCATTCACACTTGGGTCAGATTGATTTTGGCGGCTATTCTATGTATAATATTTTAAGATATGGAAAAGGATAGGAGCCTGCTAGCCAAAACACTACAAATGTGCAGTTTTATAAGGTCAAACCTTACAGTACCCATACAGAGCAAGATGTGCTGACAGATTAATGTAGATGCAGACATACGGTTGTCCCAGTCTTGTTCAAAAAATGCAGACACAGGAAAATAAATGAAAATATATCTTTTTAATAACAATTTTAGTGCAAATTGGTTTGTAGCTTGAACTTTGTTCATAGATGTCAACGCTGTTTTTAGGATTAATTTAAGTCTTCTAAAATATTCCTTACTGAGTTTTATTCACATTTGTTCATGTTTTATTGTTGATCCTTCATCAGTTCCCAAATATTTATACACTCCCTCTTGCTCAAGTTCTTTTTTATCACATTCTTGTCCCAAACTGATGTTTTCTTGGTGCTGCAGCTTTCCTGCTTTAAAGGTTGCTTTTCCACATTTATCAAGACCAAATTACATTCTTATATCATCTGAAAATGTTTTGAAACTAGCAGTTGTGCTTTCAGTTCCTTATCTGATGAGCTATACAGTTTTAAATCATCGACAAAGAGGAGATGAGAAGTCTTTACACTTTGTTGTTTTCTGGGAGTCAAATTATAGCCATGACTTAATCTGTTAAGGACAGCTTAATGGGTTAAAAGCAAGGCAAAAGAGCAGTGGTGACAGAGTCACCCTTTAAATTTTTATCCCTGGAATTATAATTTGTCCTTTATCCTGGCCTAACTGCAAAGTGGTTTGTCACTGGTTCATGGTCACTGTGATGTAGTTTATCAGTGTAGGGTGTATCCTATACATTTTTAAGCACTCTTTAATCCATGAATGTGGGATATCTGTCAAAAGATTTTTTGTAGTCAATCTATGCTATACTTAGAATCTTCCCCTTTTTACAGTTCACCACTATGACTTTATTTAACAACAAATGATACTTTGCTTTTATGACTTTCTTTTATTGCTCTTTTGTTATATTGCCATGATTGAGTTTTCTTCTAAATGACTATAAACTATGTCGGCATCAATTCCAGTGTATAGTTTATACGCCATTGGAAGGCAAGTTATTGGTCTATAGTTTTTAGGGTAGCTTGCAGGTTCACTCTTAAGTAGGAACATTGCTTTTATTGTTAGCCAGGTTGGTGTCTGTTTGGGGTACACATATAAATAGTTCTTACACGTGGCTAAATTTTCATGCAAAGATGTTAATACTTTTAACCAGAAGTTAGGTACTGTAACTGGGCCTGGGGGTTTCCAGTTAGAGTCTTTTCTTAACTTTGTTTCAATCTCTCTGGCTGTTACTTCATCCCATTTCATATCCTGTATCTTTAAACTTCTTATTCTTTCTTTTACTTCTTCTATCCATTTAGCATCTTTGTTATGTTCCACAGGATCTTCATAGATACTTATCCTAAATGTATCTATTTTTTTTTTTTGGGCGGTCTTTCAATTCCTTTTACCTTGTTTCCCAGTTCTCTATAAACTTTTTGGGTCATCAATAAATTGCTTATTTTGTACCTTTCCTTTATGTTTATCTGTGTATCTTCTATAGAGATAGTCTGGTGATTCTCTAGTACTTTTTGATAACTCCAAACATTCCCAGAGATATGGGCCTCTAAATGCCCTATATACCTGAATAAGATCTCCTCTTAAATATTTACAAGAGACACTGTACAAGTTCAGATATTTTAGTCTTTCATAATAACTTAAATTTTTGCATCCATGGATGCCCTTGGCTATCATTAACCAATTGGTTGATATGATTAGGAAAACTCAAAGCTGGATCTATCCATTTACCCAAGTCCTTAAATGAATCTACAGTTTCAATCAGTGAATGCTGTATTAAATATTCACATTTCAATTTATGTCTCTCAAATCGCAGATGCTTAGTTTTTGATGTATTTATCAGCATATTATTCTCCTGTACCCAAATGGTCAATTTAGTCAAGTTTTTTTGCAGGTGTACCTTATCTGTAACGTAAAAATCTACTGCCAATCATTAGCAGACCGGAGTTCTGCTGTGGCGACCCCTAACCGGGAAAAGCCGAAAGACACAACAACAACAACCTTATCTGTAACACATGTAAGCAGCTTACCCAATTTCAGGTTATCTGCATATAGACTGTAGAACACCTCAGATAAAAAAGTTAGGTATGAAAGATACAGTCTAAACAAGTAAGGGCCCTCGACAGAGCCCTGTGGGACATCCTGACTGTAACCAAGGATTTCAGCTGTCCAGTTGCTGTATGATACTTGCCATGTCCTATTAGTAAGCTATGCAGCTATCCATTTTATCAAGAGTACAGCGATACTTAGTTGTTCTAATTTATTGATCAGTGTTTTGTGTATGACCCTGTCAAATGCCGAAGTTAAATCTATATAAATTACATCACAGCATAATTTTTCATTCATAGCTGTTATTATATTGTTACAGAACAACATGTTACAGATGGCAATAGATATTTTCAACATATGCATGCTGATATATGGTTTCAAGTCTTAATTTATCCATTTCTGACAATAACATATCCAATTACCTTCTCCATTATTTTTTCACAACATGGAAGTATACTCAAGGTCTATATGAATCTGGGTTTGTCCTACATATTTTTCCCTTAAAGACAGGTTTAATAAGTGCATGTCTCCAATCTTGAGTAAGTTCTCCATATTTATCTGACCTAGTAAATAATCTGTTGTGTATGCGAATCAATTTTAGAATCTACACAGTTTATTAATTTATATGTCTTTACTGCTTCCACATTTTACATATTTATAAAAAGATTTCCTATTATGCTCAATATCTTTATATAAATTTTCTTCAAATTTTTCTTGATCTTGTTACATACTATGCTTAATTTGCATGTCCAGCTTATTTAGTTCAGTTTTCAAAGCTGTAGTTTTGTTATTATGGAACTATATCCCCCTGAAGCTGAATGCCTAGATCCTGATGTTAAATATTTTTTATTTTTTTTATGTTTTGCACTCAAACAGTTTCTCTTTCAAAACTTTCCACATTCCATCTGTAGTTTTTCCATTGAACACATCACTCCAGTTAGTTTTACATATCGACTATTTTGCTTCCATATAATCTGTAATTAATTAATCTGCGGTGGTGGTGCTGCTGTGGCGTTGTCACCTCACAGTAAGACATTGTCCTGTTTGATTCTCAGCTACAGCGTCTTCTGTGTGGAGACATGCGTGAAGGGGCGTACCTTTGTTGAAAGTTGTGCATCAGGGCCGACAACTCGGCATGTAAAAATCTACTGCCAATCATTAGCAGACCGGAGATCTGCTGTGGCGACCCCTAACTGGGAAAAGCCGAAAGACACTACAGCAGCAACAACAACAACATAATCTGTAATTAAGCATCTGTGCATTGGTTTAGATTTGAGTTTGGCAGAATTATCTAACAAGAAATTAACCTTTATAACCCTATGATCACTGCACATCAATGGTGGTAAAACCTGACCTGAAGTACCAGTCATTTCTTTAGGAACACAAACAATGTCTAGTATGTTCTGTCCCCTGGTAGGTTTTTTTGGACTATGAAGCAATTGTTATCCCTGAACATGCATTTTGAATAATTTCATTACTAATGTTGTTGGATCAATATTATTTCAATCTGTTTCTGGCAAATTTAAGCCCCCCGCTAATATTATTCTTCCGTTCTGTGTTTCATGCAGGAAATGTATGAACTCCTCTAGGTTGTTAGCATTTGATTTTCATGGTCTATACACTCTAACACTTGTTATAAGTTCCGGGATTGTCTTTATTTTCCTGGTCCCCTTCAATAAACACATCACACTGAATGACGTTTGACAACCTTTATTAAACTTCCATAAACATAACTTTATTGTCCAATATTATTTATGAATCACAGCTTAAACATCCATATAACATTTATTAATCGCACCATAAACCTCCATATAACAGTTACCCAGGGAAGCTTGACCTCGATCACCTTGACCAAATAAGCAGCATCCGTAAATCCGCTCACTTATTTTACTTATGAAGCAGCATTAGACATTGAACCAAGTAAGCAGCATTCTTACCTCTGCTCACTTATTTTACTTATCAAGCAGCATCCCACCGTTCACTTTTCCTCTCCCAACTCATTAAAATGAACATCCAACACCAGAGAGGGAACAGAAGATGGAGAAGCCTGCCCCTCTTCTCCACCTACCCAAACTTATAAAATAACCACAATCCCCAATGCTCCAAAAAACAGGGAGGAAGGTGAATAGCAAGTTCATGCCAAAACGTGATTCCTTACCCAGTTACACTTGCATAAATCCCATTAAGCCCCTCCCTACCATTACCTCATTTCCTCCTAATCATCCTACATTCTAATTTAACCCTTTTAACCCCCCCCACTAACATTCTTCTCCTACCCTCTTAATTCCCACTACTATTTCTACCTAACCCCCCACCTGAAAATGCCCCTGGACAAATTGGTTTGTTGAACCAAAGCATAAGTTCAAACCAAAAAACGCTTGTAGCCTGTTAAAACTTTAATAAAACGTACAAACATGCAGAGCATACAGCTTTCAGGTACAGCCCTTTCTCAGTGCAAAGACATATATGTGTTCCAAAAGACAGAGATCATATGACATTCATAGCCAATAAAATCTAAACAAATTAAAACTCTTTCATCATGTAACAATTATATAACTTCTTAAAAACATACAAATTATCTATGCAACATCTATAAGTATATATACACATGCAAATGTATATACACAAAATAAATGTAAACAATACCTTCATCTCTTTAATTGCATTTGTTTCTTAACCAGTACTGGCTTAATACTAACAGCTGTGTTTAGTCCTAGGTGACTATCAGCCCAAAGTACTGCCCATCACTAACTTTCATTTCCCACTTATTGAATTAAACATGCAACCAAATAAGCATCATTCTTACCTCTGCTCACTTATTTTACTTATCAAGCAGCATCCAACTGCTCACTTTTCCTTTCCTAACTCATTGAAATGTACATCCAACATCAAAGGGGGAACAGAAGAGGGACAAGCCTGTCCATCTTCTCTGCCCATTACCCTGACCAGGCTATTCCCCCTCCTTCATACCAAACCTTCCTTAAAAACCTTCCCAAAGAAACCTAACCACACATTAAAAAGGGATGAGGCCAAATATCATTTGGCATACTCCATCCTCTCAAAACCAAACTGGAGCCCTATCATATAAATACCCAAAGCAGTCAATTGCCTAAGCAGCTGAAAATTAAACAGATGATCCCTCTCCAATGCCAAAGTAATACCCATAATCTTGTATAACCTCTGTAAATTAAGCAAATCCTCACTTATCCTAACTACCAACAGTAGCTTCATAATGATCTCCAGGTCATTACCTGCCAAATGTACCACCAGAACTCTAAGAAGCCCAATGTCACTCACAACAAAGCAAGGTCAGCTGCATGCCATCATGCCTAACTGTAGCTCCATTTTACTGCCCAGTGGATATAATAATGACCAAAATGAGATTTTTTTTTCTAAAAGATCAATTTAATAACACTCTTGCCATCATACCAGCTATCCATTATAAGGCAAGAAAACATTACTGACATAGCATTTGTTGACCAACAAACCAGTCTCATACTGACTTCAATACATCCATAAAGCAAATGCCACACAGACTGTAACCCAATGAACCTCCATTTACCAATGCCAACCCTTGCAACAAAACCTATCTTGTCAATCACCAATGTCTGACAATCTTTACACTATCACACTTACCCCAACACTTCAAGTATATGAACCGCAGTCCAAGATTTAGTAAATTCACCTAGCCCTTTCACCTGTGCAACTATACTAACTGCAGCTAAATCCACCTTGACCAACTGAACTGCCTTACCTTGTTCCCAAACCTGAACCAAATAACTCAACAATCCTTCCACCAAACCCCTTCCCCCAGGTAACTGCAACACAAATTTAACAAATTTAGCAATGCCCTACCATATGCCTTCCTTATAAAAGATGTCCCAGACTCCTGCAGCAAGCATCTAATCCTTCTAACCCAACCTGACACACCTTGTTTATCTTCACAAACAACTCATACCACTGTCATAATAGCCAGATGAAAATGAAACCTATTGTCCAACAACTTCTCCTGCTAAACCTATGACTCCAGCTAAAGTGAAACTAACACCAAATATTCAACATCCCTCCTCCAATCGTCCTTCCCTCCTGCTATCCAACAAGCCACAAACCAACCACCCCCCAAAGTATGCCCCAACCCAATACCTCCTAACACATTTATAAACAGATGCAAATCCCCTTGAACAACCCAATCCATCTGCCAAAGGCCATACCACTAAACTGCTCCAAAAGACACCACAATGCTAAAACAGCATACACCAACTTATTAACCCTCACCCAAACTACCTGAGTAAACTGTCTGACATGGAAACTTCAGGAGCCTAAAAAGCTCAAAAACATCCATAATCTGCTGCTTGTCCTTGTATTTTCCCCTTAGAAGCTTTTCTATTAATGTGTTACCTTTGCATCTGGTAAAGAAACAATCCTTGGCCTACATCTGCTAGGAATCCCAAAACAATGCCTGGCTTAAGCCTTTTAACTTCTTCATAGCCAATCAAACACCCAGTTTCTCACATATCCCCCAAAACACCCGCATACCTCCAATGCTCCATCAAACCCTACCTACTCTTAAAAAGTCATACATATAAAGTATCCCCTTCTAGCAGCCCAAAGAAAAGAATATCAAACAAACCCAATAACCTACCCACCCACCCACCATTAATACTCTACCAAATCTTCACAATCTCTTATATGCTGCACCTCTAACATTTAGAGAAAATAAGCAAAAATCGGCAAGGCCAAGGCGGTATTCTTCTCCAACCAAACCACCATGTAATCAATGAAACCTAATACCTAAGGTTAACACCCAGTTTCCACCCTTTAGCCACAAGTCCAGTAATGCCTCCAAAAGCTTTACTGCTTGCATTTCCTGCTTCCATCAGATGTTGAACCCCAACCACATCAATTAATTCAAATCATCAATATGAAACCCCATTCCAGACCTTTCATTTAACTAAAGTGGAAGGTGAATGAGTTAAAATAACCCCCACCATTGCCCCAGGGCTTGTTTAGCTAACCAATGAATCAGCCAGATCTCAAAACCAACCCAACCTCAGCTGTTGTAACTCCATCCCACTTATGGACTACCCAAACTCCCGATAATGAAACCTAAACACCTGCTTCACCGTGCCCCTAATGTACCTCAACCACACCTGCCCCCACACTAATCCCAAACCGTACAGACTCTAACTTGCCTAAATGAGCCTAAAATTGTATCATTACCTGTGATGTCATTGCATTCTGCTCCAGTGTCCGGAGCATCCAGCAGTAGCATATATCACCTTTTGAGTCCACTTCCTTTAGGTTACCGGCTGATGCAAACTCTGTACTTTCATCATCTCTGCCTCAAATTTTGTACCTCCACCTTCTGCAAAAGAAAAACAAATTAAGCACCTTGCCTTTATGAAAACTGCAATGCTGGGGGGGGGGGACATATGTAGTTGGAATGCCTGTTGAAATAGGTATGCCACCAATCCACTACCAGGCCCAAGCAGCTCACTTCAATTAACTTGTCCCCTGCAACCCCTGCCATACCTCTCACCTTTTACACACCTGGGAACATCACAACCTTGCTTCTATGAGACAAACACCATGAACATTTCCCCACCTCACAACCTAACTAGATTTAGCTCTCAGACTCTCAGCTGAAGAAATCTGGACAAAACCAAATTGATGGGGAACAAAGGTTGAGAATTAGGGACCAATTTTGATATTTCTCTTATAACCTAGAAGATGCTAGTATAAGATGCTTCCTATTAGCCTACTTTTCTGAAGGATCTGTAATCTAAACTCCATTTCAGCTTTCAGTGACCTGCCAAAACCCCACAAATTTTATGAGGATCAGATCAAAATAAAACCCAAATCGGAACATGCTGCGAAAATCTGTACAGCTGAAAAGTACAGAGTCAAGCAGCACCACTGATTCCAAAGTTAAATGGCTCCAGCTGAAACTGTTCATGCACAGCAACAAACAATTACTTGTAGCTGCTTCCCAGATTGGGAACAGCCCCTGAAACTATCTCTCCCACAAACCATCCACCACCAAAAAAAAAAACAAAAGTAGGGACAAGCTTCATTGCTGTGAAACCCAAAACAATGCCAGAATAAGAGGTTTTGTGCTAGTAAACCCCTCTAAAGGACATGTAGTCTGAAATCAACTGCTCACCACTACCCAAGGACCTTAGTGCCTCACCAGAAAACCACACCACATACCACAGTCACCAACGTTCGCAACCACAGTGAGCCCCACAAGAAAACCGCTCCACCACACCACGCCAACCAATCCCCATTCTCAACACAAGGAAAACACTTCTGAACTTCCCTCCAATGCACACCAATTTTCTTTTAATGCATATTACTTCAGTGACAAGAAATACAGCCTTCAGAAAGAATTTCATCATGAACTGCATCAAAATATGACTTTTTACTTCTAAATCTGACTTCTGATGAACCAGCCATGGTGCTACTTGTTATCTTTCACATTGTTTCTCTAAATAAGTCTAGCTACAGCTAGTATATCATGCTACCTGCAATAACATCATTCCTGCAAATAACTTAAGAAAATAACTGCTGGTTTGTTTATTCCTATTTCATATACATGATTGCTGCGCTGTCTTCCTAATACCTTGTCCTTTCCACTTGGCAATATCTGTGTTTGTTTGTTCTGGTCCCCAATAGTCCTATGCTCTGTCAGTCATTACAGTAAAGTATGACTGAACAGACTTCAAATACTGTGTGCCACTGGATCAGTCCACATTAGTGGCCTCACCAGACATGGAATTCCCACTTACTCTCAGTCAAATAAATTACAGATGAACAGCCCAACCAAAAACAATACACTGACAGACTTGCTCCCCCCAGACTTCTGTAACAAATCATCTAATTTATTTATTGACATTTGTTAACTGGGGAATTCAACCCTCAATGATTTGCCATTGATTTCCAGAAAAACACAACCGTATGTGGAACAAACCATACCTCTCAACCCTTCAGTGCAAGAAATCCTGATAAAAGCAGAAATAATAGGGAAACAAAAGCCCAAACTAGGGTCACCTCCTAAATATTGCTTTTAAAATTTAGAAAGATGCTAGATGAAGCGGAGATGAAACATGCGTTCCTCCTCCATTTACTAATGGATATGAAGACTGAAACTCAACTGTATGACCTGATCCCATGGATGCAATCCTCCAATCCTCCCACAGCTCTACCAAAACTTTAATTAGACTGGAGACAGCTCAAAATAGATGAGACACTGAGGCTCTGCAAATCTGGAAATACAGCAAAAATCTGGACCATCGAGTCACAACTACCTGGTACATACCATTGCAACAGCACCTTTCAACTGAAAGACATGTCAAAATTACTGAGGAAAACTATACCCCCCACAATAAGAAGGTATTGTCCTAGCCCATCAGCCTGCCCTCCCCCCATACTGGCTAGCATACCGTGCATGTACAGTGCACAAATGTGACACTTAGGCACCTTAAAGCCGCAAAAAGGCAGCTGCAGTGTTTCCCCCACTATGAAGAATCACTCTACGCATGCTGCAAGAGACCCAGGGGCCATGTACAGCACTGATTCCCTGACTAATTCTCTCTCCCCTGGAAAACCACCACAAACACCAATAAACCCCCAAAATGTGAATCTAGGCCCCAGCCATGCAACGAGAGATACTCCGACCACCCAATCCCCATGCTCTCGATAAAGGTCCAAAAAGAGGAACAGATTTTAAATATAGCTCTTATTAACTTTGGAAGGTGGTAGAATAGCAGGAGTTGTGTTAGCATGAATTTCTGAAGGATTTGAAGTCTGAAACTGAAATGAATGTCATTATGAGGAACAAAACAAAAGCATGAGGCAAAATCTGGGCATTCTGCAAAAATCTGGACAGTTGAGAGGTATGCACTCAACCCCACTGCCAACAGCTGCCAACCACCCCAACTGCCACCCAAAAGAAAACTACAACCGTACCTGCTACAAACTGTGTCTTCCCCCCTTTTTTTACATTTTCCAGCCAAACCAAACACCCTACTCCCAACATGTCAGCCTTCTCCACCCAACATAGGCTTCCACTGGGAACAAAAAAGAGAGAGTAGAAGAACAGAGAGAAAATAAATAAATAAATAAATAAATAAATAACATTTTTAATATACAATAACTACCTACCTCCTCTACATATGATACACTTATCCAAGGCCTACTTGTCCACCGTATTACCTATAGGTCATCTTCGACGTAGACTTACTGTATAAGAGCTTCACACCAAAATGTGATTCTTTACCCAGTTACACTTGTACAAAACCCATTAAGCTCCTCCCTACTCTTACCCTATTTCCTCCCAATCATCCTACATTCCTATTTAACCCTTTCATTCCCCCCATCAGCCTTCTTCCCCTATGCTTATAATTCCCACAACTATTTCTACCTAAACCCCACCTGAAGATGTTTCTGGACAAATTGGTTTGTTAACACACCTCATTTGTCTCAGTTACACAATCTATAGTATTGGTGTTATCATTGAACATGTAATAATCACAGGTCTCATAACTACCTTTAATCCCAATCATAACTCCTCCACCTGATTTTTTGTTAGAATGTCTGTTACACTAAAACATTTATACCCTGACAGAACTGGTTTCCAATCATTGCTCTTTAACCATGTTTCACAAACAATAACAACATCAATCTTGTGGAAACATAGCAAAGTTTCCAATAAAAAAGACTTGATTATCAATGCTCCTAGCATTAACAACCATCAGAGATGCATCAAATGTTGCTATCTGTGAATTGTTAAATTTTCAACCTGGTAAACTTCCTGCTTATTGTTCGTCCAATAATGCAGAATATCCGCTGCAAAAATTCTCTTCCCTGATATTGACAAATGCATGACATCCTGTCTGAACACGTGTACCCAAAACTAGGGTTGGATGCTCTACACATTTCCTTTTTTAAAACAGGACATTTTTTCCATGTAGGTATTTACGCAAAACAATATTTTCATTCACCATGACCTGACTATCCTTTCTCTATGTGATACGTGCAAAAGTGCATCCTAACACCAGTGCAAGCTATACTATGTAAGTGGGCTGTAAGTTCCCTACTAACAGTCAGAGATTCCTTGCAGATGAGATCATTTTTACTGACATGATTAAAAACAGATCCATACTTCCTTACATTAAGGTATTGCAAGGCTTGTCTCACCTGTTCTATTTTTGCTCCTGGCAAACACAACACTCTTCTCTGTTCATTATATTCTCTACAAATTTAAGTATCAGTTCCTCTAATAATAGAATCTCCAATTACAAGAATATTTTTTTCTGAACAGATCTAAAGAATCTTCAACTTCTAATATAGTAATATCTGCTCTGTCAGTTGTTGCAAAGGAATGATAGTCATCACCATTAGTTTTATTAATCCCACTGTTTTATTTGTGTATTAAATTTACAAGCAAACAGTTCTCATCCAGCTGGCTTTGTACATCCACAGCTTGAGCCATGTAGTCAACATCTGTCTTTCTCCTGTTTTTCTTGCATTAATGCTCTTTAATTCTTCCATGTTCACTTTTGATTTCTTCCTTTTCACCTGCCCCTAGCCTCTTTTATTACCTTCTCTTTTGGAAAAAAAATATGCTTTTTTTCTGTAGATTGAAAGTTTTTTGATATAAAAATATAATTTCCTGTCACCTGTGTGTTACATAACACACAGTGTCCTGTGTGTTACATAACACACAGTGCCCTGTTTACTACGTATTCTCTTTCCTTTACAGTTATTAATCCGTTTCTTTTTCTTCCTTGTTATTTGTTGTGAACTTCTTCCTTTCTTTCTTTTTTTGTTTCCTTCTAAACACTCTGAATCCCCAGGTTGCTGAATACTTGCATCCATAATTCCAAAGTTGTTAGGGGCATTGTCTTGATTCATAGGGACTGAATCATCTTTACAGACAATAGGCACATCCTTTCCTAAATGTATTCTATTTGTTCTCCGCCTAACATTATTTAGTTCATCAGACCAGTCATCAATATATGTAACAACAGTTCTCCAAGGTGTGCCAATTGTACAAGTGCAATCATCATCATTAAATCTAGATTTACTTTTAATAATGGTAAGTATTATTAACTTTGACACAAGGAACTCAGATCACCAGTGTTATCAGGTGTTACCTTTAAATATGAATAGCATTTATAACACTGTACAAAATCATTAGTAGCATAGTCATATAAGGAATCCATATTCAGCTTCATACAAATGAAAATATTATAAAATAAAAGGATAATCAAAATCAGTAACCACAGAAATCAAAGAGAACTTCAATCAAATTCCATGAGAAAAATCATGCAAGCAATATACAACTAAATAGTAAAGTAAGTACAGTAAAGTTGTTCTCAATTACAAGTTCTGAAAGTCAGACAAAAGCTGTGATTCCTTTACATCAAACGCAGTAGCTTCTGCTCACTATTACACAGTCACACTTCTTTTTAACAGTAAAGATCAATACATCACAAACCAAGATATTATTGTTCAGTCAAGGTCTGGCTTGTCCTCTCTGCAGTCTGTGTGAATTTATAGCTGACTGTTCCCCATGTGATGGCTAGAGCTTGAATGTCTAAAACCTATCCCATTCGAACAACCAACAGTGAAAATTAAAGGTAAAATAACAAAATATAAATCAAAGTAAATCATCTTGTCTGCAAGCTATCCCTTGCTTCCAGTAAAGCAGTGAAAAACAGTGGTAAAAAATAAAATATAAATTCAAATAAAACTTCTCTTACCAGTTAACTCCACAATAAATCACAAATCAGGATAGGAGTGTTTAGATAAGCTTACTAAAGCGTCATGTAGGTTGTTGTAGAATATTCTGACACTATAGTTGATTTATATGAGCATGGGAGTCTCTTCTTGTGCATCTTGGCTTTACACAAAGACAGACACTAATCCAAAGAATTATGGGGATAAAAGTGATTGCTTCAAGCAGGCTTCCATAATATGCACCTTCCATGGTCAGGACAGTGTCCAAAATTACCCATCTTTTGCTAAGACAACAAAAATGGCGAGATGACAATATCATTTCAGTAGTTCTTTTAGACTTCAGAAGTAGAGGAAAGAAAGTGTTTGGTCATAACTCTTTATCTTGTTTGATACAGGTGTAGTGTTTCATTGATGACCTGTACTAACTTTCTGTATTTATCTATCATAAGATGAGAGTTCTTAGGTTCAAATTAATTAGTGACTTTAGAGTTTCATTAGCCAGTATGCCATATATATCAACCTTCTGTTCAGTTATGTGAATTTTATAACTTTTAACCTTATATGTTCTGTGTTATTAGTAACAATTACATAGTTTATGAAAGCACTTTATCCATTTTTGTTATCATGGAAGCAGTAATTTTCTTTACTGTCCATGTGAAATGGTGACAAGGCTGGTTGTTGCTTGGGTATTTTCATTATATGTGTGGTTACTAATTTCTGAAATATTTTGCTTACTTTTCTGTCATCATAGTCTTTCTAAATAACCATGCAGATTAAATTCTGAATTATCTAGTAGTCTTGAGGTTGTTGATACAAAACTACAACTTCATGAAAAACAATATTGCAGATGGTGCAGTGGTGCAGCAGTAGCGTTGTTGCCTCACAACAGGAGGTTCTCCAGTTTGATTCTCGGCTGGGGTGCCTTCTGTGTGTAGTCTGCATGTTCTTCCTCTGTTCATGTGGGTTTTCTCTGGGTGCTCTTGTTTCCTCCTATGTTACAAAGACATACATGTGGAGCATTTCTCCACGGGCCTTTGCTGAAAATTGGCTCGTTCCAAGTTGGACATTCCTGGTTAACAAATGTAAAATAAAAAAAAAAATCCTCATCACCAAATCGTGACCCTTGTTACCAGATCAAAAAAGGATGCTTTGTATCTGCAATTTTTTGTGCAGCTCAACTTGCTTTTCTGCACATACTATAAAAAATTACATCCACACTTTTCTGAATATGAGCATGACCTAAATAGATGTTTCCACATCACTAACATCTCTCTTCATGTTATTCAGAAAGATGCTTCTTAATGTTTGTAGAGCATAAAATATTTGTGCAAACACTTCCATTCAAATATCCTTAATATTTATGATTTTTTTGTTATATCTAGGCAACACACATACTCATTTTCACTTATTCTGATCTGTCTCAACTTCCAGTAATACCCTCCAGTCCTACTTAAACTTCCTCAGAGTCCTCGGACTTAAATCCTCTAGTGTATTACATGTCCTACTTACTGTTTCTTTTCTATCACTGGGCTATCTCGTCTCTAACACTAAAGCTGCAACCTTAGGGGAGATGCTTTTCAGCAATACAATAAACCCTCTATACCTTATTGTAGCTACCAAACCTTCTAATTCTAGTTGTAAAAATACTTGTAAGCCATACTTCTGCTTCAGCGTCTCTCAGGTACCCAGTTTGCTAACTAATCTCAATTTGTACCAGCAAATCACTTTAGTCTTCCTATCTCTCTAATGTTTCAAACCCATTTCCTCCAGATACCCAACTTATTCTTATCTACAGGCACTAAAAAAAAAAAAAATCCAGTGATTTATTTCCTCCTTCATTAATTAATTTCATGTACCATTGTAATACCTTATATTATAACACATGATGTCTCTAGCTTGGCTTTGTGATGCAGAGGGATGGTGTTCCGACTGTGACCTAGGTGATGTGGGTATGATTATCAGCCCTGATACTGGAGGAGCCAATAGTGAAAGGATATTACCTACTGGTCATTTGTAGGGTAAAGGGATGGATGTGTGTACTTTTGGACACACACTAGATACAAATTTCCTGGTGTAGGGCACAGAAACCACATCTCAAGCTTCAGGCTAAGTTGGTCAAAGGGAAGGCCCCTTGCAGACCTGATGGGAAACCATTTACAGTAAGCACCTGTACTGCACTTCTCCTTGCTTTACAGAATAGAGATGCGGTTTTCAAATAAATTTAAAGGCTTTGTATTTTTGGGGAAAATTTTTTTTGGGGTTTTCCCCCAAAGGGGGAAAAAAAAGGTTTTTAAGGGAAGGGAAAAAAAAGGGCCTTGGAAAATTTTTTTTAGGGGGGGGGGGGGGGTTTAAGGAAGGTAAGGAACAAGGGGGGAAGGTTTTTTTTTAAGGGGGATTTAAAAAAGGTGAAGGTGGGGGGAAAGGGCCGGGGGGTTAAAGTTGTAAGGGGATGGTTTGCATAAGAGAAGTTTAGTGTAAAAGGAAAGAAGTAGGTTTTTAGAGGTGGTGATATATATCAGAATGTGGGATAGAAGAGGAGGCCTAAAGGTATTGTAGGGTATAGGAAGGGGAGAGACAGGTAAAGTCAGTTGATAGGTGAAGGAAGAGTAATAGAAGAGGAAAGGAGAGAAGTGAGTTGCAAGATGTATGGGCAAGAGGTGGGGGAGGAAGGGGGTGTATAGTGGGGAGGAGTAATAATTTTAGCGGGAAGGGAAAGGATAGGAGGAGAGACAAGGGGGTGTGTTTAGAGAGGTATAAGGTTAGGACCCCTGGGGGTGGGTGGGAATTGGGGGTAGGGAGGGGAGTGAGCCAGAGGGCTTAACGGAGGGGGGATCCACAAAGTAAACCAAAGAAGAAGAAAAAGTATCAGAGAAAGCTAAATAGAGTCCAGGTGAGTAAGGTAGCTTATGGAGGAGAGAGTAAGAGAGGAGTTTAGAAAGAAGAAAGGGATAGGAATAGGGGGGCTGAAATAGGAAGAGGTAGGTAGAATAAATAAAAAACAAGTACAATAGAAAAAGTTAAAGAAACAGTGACATCTAGTGGTCAGAAGCAAAGTCTAAGTAATATGTAAAGGGACACTTTGGGAGTGAAAGAAGCCTAATAAGAGGGCAAACACAGACTAATTTACAGTTGGGTAAGGGAGGGAACGAAGATAATATAGAAAAAAGGGGGGGTTGCTGCTGGCAAGCTTGACTGGGAGCTAGCAAAACGTAGCAGGGTTAAAATTGTTTAAAAACTACAGTCCAACATGTGGGTAGACATACTTTCTTGAGTATTGAGGTAGAGGGTTTCAGAAGAAGGCTAGAAGTTATATTTTTCCAATGGCCGTTGACAGAAAGCACACTAGCAGAGGTAGTAGTGGGACTTCACCCAGGCAAAACACAGGGTATATTCAGAAGGTAATTTCTTGAGTCTTGAGGTAGAGGGTTTCAGAAGAAGGCTAGAAGTTATATTTTTCCAATGGCCGTTGACAGAAAGCACACTAGCAGAGGTAGTAGTGGGACTTCACCCAGGCAAAACACAGGGTATATTCAGGAGGTAATTTCTTGAGTCTTGAGGTAGAGGGTTTCAGAAGAAGGCTAGAAGTTATATTTTTCCAATGGCCGTTGACAGAAAGCACACTAGCAGAGGTAGTAGTGGGACTTCACCCAGGCAAAACACAGGGTGTCATTATCATTGAACATGTAATAATCACAGGTTTCATAACTACCTTTAATCCCAATCATAACTTCTCCACCTGATTTTTTTGTTAGAATGTCTGTTACAGTAAAAGCATTTATACTCTGAGAGAACTGGTTTCCAATCATTGCTCTTTAACCATGTTTCACAAACAATAACAACATCAATCTTGTGGAAACATAGCAAAGTTTCCAGTAAAAAAGACTTGATTATCAATGCTCCTAGCATTAACAACCATCAGATATGCATCAAATGTTGCTATCTGTGAATTGTTAAATTTTCAACCTGGTAAACTTCCTGCTTATTGTTCGTCCAATAATGCAGAATATCCGCTGCAAAAATTCTCTTCCCTGATATTGACAAATGCATGACATCCTGTCTGAACACGTGTACCCAAAACTAGGGTTGGATGCTCTACACATTTCCTTTTTTAAAACAGGACATTTTTTCCATTTCCATGTAGGTATTTACGCAAAACAATATTTTCATTCACCATGACCTGACTATCCTTTCTCTATGTGATATGTGCAAAAGTGCATCCTAACACCAGTGCAAGCTATACTATGTAAGTGGGCTGTAAGTTCCCTACTAACAGTCAGAGATTCCTTGCAGATGAGATCATTTTTACTGACATGATTAAAAACAGATCCATACTTCCTTACATTAAGGTATTGCAAGGCTTGTCTCACCTGTTCTATTTTTGCTCCTGGCAAACACAACACTCTTCTCTGTTTATTATCTTCTCTACAAATTTAAGTATCACTTCCTCTAATAATAGAATCTCCAATTACAAGAATATTTTTTTCTGAACAGATCTAAAGAATCTTCAACTTCTAATATAGTAATATCTGCTCTGTCAATTGTTGCAAAGGAATGATAGTCATCACCATTAGTTTTATTAATTCCACTGTTTTATTTGTGTATTAAATTTACAAGCAAACAGTTCTCATCCAGCTGGCTTTGTACATCCACAGCTTGAGCCATGTAGTCAACATCTGTCTTTCTCCTGTTTTTCTTGCATTAATGCTCTTTAATTCTTCCATGTTCAATTTTGATTTCTTCCTTTTCACCTGCCCCTAGCTTCTTTTATTACCTTCTCTTTTGGAAAATAATTATGCTTTTTTCTGTAGATTGAAAGTTTTTTGATATAAAAATATAATTTCCTGTCACCTGTGTGTTACATAACACACAGTGTCCTGTGTGTTACATAACACACAGTGCCCTGTTTACTACGTATTCTCTTTCCTTTACAGTTATTAATCAGTTTCTTTTTCTTCCTTGTTATTTGTTGTGAACTTCTTCCTTTCTTTCTTTTTTTGTTTCCTTCTAAACACTCTGAATCCCCAGGTTGCTGGATATTTGCATCCATAATTCCAAAGTTGTTAGGGACATTGTCTTGATTCATAGGGACTGAATCATCTTTACAGACAATAGGCACATCCTTTCCTAAATGTATTCTATTTGTTCTCCGCCTAACATTATTTAGTTCATCAGACCAGTCATCAATATATGTAACAACAGTTCTCCAAGGTGTGCCAATTGTACAAGTGCAATCATCATCATTAAATCTAGATTTACTTTTAATAATGGTAGGTATTACCAACTTTGACACAAGGAACACAGATCACCAGTGTTATCAGGTGTTACCTTTAAATATGAATAGCATTTATAACACTGTACAAAATCATTAGTAGCATAGTCATATAAGGAATCCATATTCAGCTTCAAACAAATAAAAATATTATAAAATAAAAGGATAATCAAAATCAGCAACCACAGAAATCAAAGAGAACTTCAATCAAATTCCATGAGAAAAATCATGCAAGCAATATACAACTAAATAGTAAAGTAAGTACAGTAAAGTTGTTCTCACCGTACAAGTTCTGAAAGCCAGACAAAAGCTGTGATTCCTTTACATCAAACGCAGTAGCTTCTGCTCACTATTACACAGTCACACTTCTTTTTAACAGTAAAGATCAATACATCACAAACCAAGATATTATTGTTCAGTCAAGGTCTGGCTTGTCCTCTCTGCAGTCTGTGTGAATTTATAGCTGACTGTTCCCCATGTGATGGCTAGAGCTTGCATGTCTAAAACCTATCCCATTCGAACAACCAACAGTGAAAATTAAAGGTAAAATAACAAAATATAAATCAAAGTAAATCATCTTGTCTGCAAGCTATCCCTTGCTTCCAGTAAAGCAGTGAAAAACAGTGGTAAAAAATAAAATATAAATTAAAATAAAACTTCTCTTACCAGTTAACTCCACAATAAATCACAAATCAGGATAGGAGTGTTTAGATAAGCTTACTAAAGCGTCATGTAGGTTGTTGTAGAATATTCTGACACTATAGTTGATTTATATGAGCATGGGAGTCTCTTCTTGTGCATCTTGGCTTTAGACAAAGACAGACACTAATCCACAGAATTATGGTGATAAAAGTGATTGCTTCAAGCAGGCTTCCATAATATGCACCTTCCAGGGTCAGGACAGTGTCCAAAATTACCCATCTTTTGCTAAGACAACAAAAATGGGGAGATGACAATATCATTTCAGTAGTTCTTTTAGACTTCAGAAGTAGAGGAAAGAAAGTGGTCATAACTCTTTATCTTGTTTGATACAGGTGTAGTGATTCATTGGTGACCTGTACTAACTTTCTGTATTTATCTATCATAAGATGAGAGTTCTTAGGTTCAAATTAATTAGTGACTTTAGAGTTTCATTAGCCAGTATGCCATATATATCAACCTTCTGTTCAGTTATGTGAATTTTATAACTTTTAACATTATATATTCTGTGTTATTAGTAACAATTACATAGTTTATGAAAGCACTTTATCCATTTTTGTTATCATGGAAGCAGTAATTTTCTTTACTGTCCATGTCAAATGGTGACAAGGCTGGTTGTTGCTTGGGTATTTTCATTATATGTGTGGTTACTAATTTCTGAAATATTTTGCTTACTTTTCTGTCATCATAGTCTTTCTAAATAACCATGCAGATTAAATTCTGAATTATCTAGTAGTCTTGAGGTTGTTGATACAAAACTACAACTTCATGAAAAACAATATTGCAGATGGTGCAGTGGTGCAGCAGTAGCGTTGTTGCCTCACAACAGGAGGTTCTCCAGTTTGATTCTCGGCTGGGGTGCCTTCTGTGTGTAGTCTGCATGTTCTTCCTCTGTTCATGTGGGTTTTCTCTGGGTGCTCTTGTTTCCTCCTATGTTACAAAGACATACATGTGGAGCATTTCTCCATGGGCCTTTGCTGAAAATTGGCTCGTTACAAGTTGGACAATCCTGGTTAACAAATGTAAAATAAAAAAAAAAAATCCCTCATCACCAAATCGTGACCCTTGTTACCAGATCAAAAAAGGATGCTTTGTATCTGCAATTTTTTGTGCAGCTCAACTTGCTTTTCTGCACATACTATAAAAAATTACATCCACACTTTTCTGAATATGAGCATGACCTAAATAGATGTTTCCACATCACTAACATCTCTCTTCATGTTATTCAGAAAGATGCTTCTTAATGTTTGTAGAGCATAAAATATTTGTGCAAACACTTCCATTCAAATATCCTTAATATTTATGATTTTTTTGTTATATCTAGGCAACACACATACTCATTTTCACTTATTCTGATCTGTCTCAACTTCCAGTAATACCCTCCAGTCCTACTTAAACTTCCTCAGAGTCCTCGGACTTAAATCCTCTAGTGTATTACATGTCCTACTTACTGTTTCTTTTCTATCACTGGGCTATCTCTCGTCTCTAACACTAAAGCTGCAACCTTAGGGGAGATGCTTTTCAGCAATACAATAAACCCTCTATACCTTATTGTAGCTACCAAACCTTCTAATTCTAGTTGTAAAAATACTTGTAAGCCATACTTCTGCTTCAGCGTCTCTCAGGTACCCAGTTTGCTAACTAATCTCAATTTGTACCAGCAAATCACTTTAGTCTTCCTATCTCTCTAATGTTTCAAACCCATTTCCTCCAGATACCCAACTTATTCTTATCTACAGGCACTAAAAAAAAAATCCAGTGATTTATTTCCTCCTTCATTAATTAATTTCATGTACCATTGTAATACCTTATTTTATAACACATGATACCTCTAGCTTGGCTTTGTGATGCAGAGGAATGGTGTTCAGACTGTGACCTAGGTGATGTGGGTATGATTATCAGCCCTGACACTGGAGGAGCCAATAGTGAAAGGATATTACCTACTTGTCATTTGTAGGGTAAAGGGATGGATGTGTGTACTTTTGGACACACACACACTAGATACAAATTTCCTGGTGTAGGGCACAGAAACCACATCTAAAGCTTCAGGCTAAGTTTGTCAAAGGGAAGGCCCCTTGCAGACCTGATGGGAAACCATTTACAGTAAGCACCTGTACTGCACTTCTCCTTGCTTTACAGAATAGGGTACGTGTGGGAAATTAGGGCTGCAAAAATACAAAAATGGCATATCATCTCTGATGGCTGCTTAAATGATGGCCTCTCATGGCTAGTCCTTACACCGTTGATGGGGAACAAATGCTCTGAAAATGTACTAACTGACTGGGGTGGCATGGTGAGAATCTACTGCCAATCATTAGCGGACTGGAGTTCCGCTATGGTGACCCCTAACCGAGAAAAGCCGAAGGAACAACAAAACTGTGTCTAACACAAATGCTCATAGTGCTTTGATAATTAGGCTATCATCAGTGGATCTCTCCTTTAAGTTAGGGCATATTCACTCTTCACACCAGCAACATTTTTTTTTTTCATTTTTTTTTTCACAACGTTAGTGCTAGTGCTTTTATATATTTTATATATATATATATATATATATATATATATATATATATATATATATATATAGATATATATATATATATATATATATATATATATATATATATATATATATATATATATTTATATATGATTCCACTTGAAAACATCTAAAACCCATAACATCTAAATTCATAACATCGAGACCATAACATCTAAAATTCATAACATTTAAAATTTAATATTAATTTTAAAATTTATTTTGCCACTCTGTATGCGATTTTTAGGCCATACAGGTAAGTGATATAGACATTATGTGTACATTCTTTATGGTGATCACAATACAGTGGAGTTAGGAAATTTACTTTTTCCCACTGTAGTATGATCTCGGAGTTGGTATATTTAATTTATGGGGGATGTGGGGGGCAGATCCCCCCACATGGGGGTGCAGGGGGGCTTGCCCCCCTGCAGAAATGTAGTAAAAAGTATGTTTGTTAGTTTGGTGTTGTTATGGGTGGAGGGGATGTTATTTTTATGTGATTTGCAGTGTTCAATGTTATGATGCAAAGTTTTGATGTTATGAAATTCGATGTTATGAGTTTTAGATGTTTTGGGTTTTAGACGTTGCGGTCTCGATGTTTTGAATTTAGATGTTATGAGTTTTAGATGTTTTGAAGTATAACTATATATATTATATATATATATATTTATACATATATGTACATATATATATATATATATACACATATATATATATATATATATATATATATATATATATATATATACACATATATATATATATATATATATATATATATATATATATATATATATATACACACATACATATATACATATATATACACATATATACATGTGCACACACACACACACACACACACACACACACACACACACACACACACACACACACACACACACACATAAATAAAATACATTTAAAAATAAATAAATACTTAAATGGTTGTCTCACATGCTGGTAGTATATGCTGTTGAAATAATATGTAAACAAACCTGCAAACTGCTTTCAGTCACTGCAGATTTAAAAGAGCCTGGCTCAAGCCTAGAGGCAGATGCATGATAGCTCTGCAACAAAGTCCTCATCAGCTACTATCAACAGGATGTCTGTTTGGGCAATGGAGATGTCATAGACAGAAAGGTACAGTTTATATGGGTAGGGCAAAATGTGGCAAACCGACACAAGATAGTCTTAGCTCAGACATTGTAGAGCAACCAGCATTAATGGCAACATCACAGCTACAACAGGCATTGAAGCATAGACCAAACAGCCATGCACAAGGGATGTGTTCAACAGGCAAGTTTGCTGACCAGTTGGCTGGCAGGATTAGGAAAGCGGGCCAAACCTAGACAAAGATATTATTTTGTAATTCAGGCTGGTATATGTGTGCAGAGGATGTGCTGGACTGTGCACACATTATTCATGAATTGAATACTTCACCTTTGCATACCATCCAGTCAGATGTACCAAACATTCAGGCAGGATAGTATGCAGTATGTTCTGCAGAGTGTGGTGTGGCATTTAAGTGCCTACATTGCACTAAGCACACTCAGTATCACCTATATTAACTGCTGATGATATCAGTAAGGGTAGCATGGTATTATTGTCTTCTGTGACTATCACAGCACTTTTGAGCATCATAAATTCTGCATTTTGCATGTTGCTGTACCTATTATCCATCCTGTGGATGCCCAACCTAGCCCGCAGCATGGCCACCCTTGAGTCCCATCTCTACATGCCACAGTTCATGCAACATAGGCAAATGCACACCATAAGTAATGTAACATGATGACTTATATTATCTTGCCAAAGTTATGCATGCATAATACTAACACAGCCTGTCTAGCACTGTAAATGTTAAGTAGTGCCCCAGTGCATAATACATCTAGCAGTCATATCAGACCTCTGTGCTGATGATATTGGTATTAATGTTATGTCATTATTCTAATGCTGCTGCAGCAGTCTGACTGCAGAATAGCATTTTCACATAGTATTGTGTTGAGTCACTTGCCTAGTTCCAGATTTTGCAGTGGGCGCCCATTACGTGAGATACAAACCTGTGCCTATATATATATTAGACATTTTACATGCAAAGTCTGCAAACTTGGCATCCTGCCACATCACTCACACTGAGAAACCACCCATACTGAGAAATGTGAGAGAAGGACAGAAAGGAGCGGTGAGTGAAATGGAGGAGAAAGGAAATATTGAGACCGGAGAATGTGTGCAGGATTCTGAGGAGATGTTTTGAAGAAATCTGTTTGATGGAGATGAGTTGTCAACTGATGGTTGTATAATTACAGCTTTCCAGTTTGGAGTGTTGTGGAGAGATGTCTCCTGGTGGGGGGGACATTATGGACAAAACACAAAAAGAGGCAAGCATAAAAGAAAGGAAATGATATAAGAAAAATGTTAGAAGTTATAAGATCTTAATAAGACTGTAGGAGATAGTACAATTGTAGTTCTAACCTTGGGGCAAAAATTTATGGACTTACAAAAGGAGTTTGTATAGAACTTGAAATATATTAGTTTATAGTATCAGAAGGTTTAATTATAGAAGAAAGAGAGTTAGGTGCAACAGGATTTTCTCATCATCTTGAAATATGGCTAGAGATAAAGGGAAACAAGGAATATATAAAAATAGGTAAATGAATAAAAAGGATAAATGAGAAAGTGTAGAATGAGGAAGGAAAGAGATTAGTAACACAGTTATGGAAAGATCATATTAGTATGACAACATTTAATAAAAAAATGCTCTGAATAGTGAATGACATTTAAGGAAAAATATACAAAAATGTGATTTACAGTGGCAATATGATGTGAGGAAAGCAGAGAAAGAAAACTGTAAAAGAAAATATGAAGATGCATTGGAAGATTTAGGACATAGTGATGGAAAGAACTTTGACAAAGAAAAATAATTATATGAAATAAATCAAGAAAAAAATATTTATTTATTTATTTACCAGGAAATCCCGACTGGACGCAGGTCCTTTTTCAGCAGATGCCCGGGGAGAAAAGCTCCACATCATGTACATGATAAATAGAAATACAAAGTTGCAGCAATAGTAAACAGCATTACAGGTTGTTGGCTTTAATACAATAACTAGATATTGATTATCAACAGTATATACAGTAAATGTTGCAAGTTAAGTTTCTTGTCGTTTATAATATTAGTAACAAAGTTGTCAGACAAGATGTTAAAGTATGTAAAGACAACTAGCTATTTCTGACTGTGGTTAGTAGTGGCGGTAGTATAGTTGGGTTAAAAGTCTAGGTGGGGGGGTAAGGGTGGGGGTGTTAGTCTGGATTAGAACAAAGACAAAGCCAGTGCAAATTTAAGTGGAATTTGAGCACAGTCTTGAAAAGGCTGCTGGAAGTTAGAGTAGTTATAGAGGGTGGAAGATTGTTCCACAGTTTAGATATGGTACATGAAAATATGGCTTTGCCTGCTGAGTTTTTGGGTTTGATAACAGTGAGTTGATTTTTGTTGCTTGATCTTAGGGGCCTAGTGGGGTGATAGGGTTGGAAAAGGGTTTGAAGGGAAGGGATGTTAAGGGGGTGGTTAATAAGTTTATGAGCGAGAGTGAGTTGATTAAAGTGAAGGAGTTGTGGGAGTTCTAGCCAGTTTAGTTCTTTAAGGGAGATACAATGATGGCTGCGGTAGGAGGTTCTAGTGGCAAATTTAGCAATTTTGTTGTAACAAGCATCCAGCTTGTGTAGGCCTGTCTGTTTAAGGTTGGTAAGTATGGGGGATGCATGGAGTAGCGTGGAGATTAGCTGGGAATTGGCTATGGAGATTCTAGCCACCTTGGTTAGGAATTGGCGGCTTTGATATAATGCACCAAGTTTCTTGTGAACTTTTTTTATTGTGAGAGATATGTGGGTGTCAAATCTAAGTTTGTTGTCTATTTCCACACTGAGTAATTTTGTGTATTCTGATGGAGAGATGATGGTATTGTCTTTGGCAAGAATGTTGAAGTGGGGGGTGTTTTGGGTGGCTTTGGAAGGTTGGAACAGAAGTTTTGTCTTACTTGGGTTGAGTAGGAGCTGAGCATTGGATAGCCAGCTTTCTACAGAAGAGAATGATTACTGTGTGATTTGTTGTAGTTCTGGTAGAGTGGGGGCAGAGCAGATGAGAGTAGAGTCATCTGTGTACTTTATAAGAGATGCTTGTGTGGTGGCAGTTTGTAGGTTGTTAGTGAAAAGTGATAATAGTAGAGGGCCAAGGATAGACCCTTGGGGAACTCTGAGAGTAACTAGGAGCCAAAGTGATATGTTATTGTCCCAGATTACTGATTGCTGGTGTCCATGTAGATAGCTGTGGAACCAGTTGCCAGCTGATTGTGAGAAGGAGAGGTTGGGGAAAGTAGAGAGTAGTAGCTCATGAGATACCATGTCAAAGACCTTTGAGAGATCTAGAAATACAGCAGTAGAGAATAGGCAATTGTTTTTGTGATGAAGTATAGTCTTAGTGAAGGAAAGCAGAGCAGAGGTAGTGCTGTGATATGGCCTGAAACCATGCTGGGTTTTGGAGAGGAGATTATTAGCTAGGAGTTAGTTGGAGACCTGGGTGTTGATACATTTTTGAAGTATCTTGGAGAGAGGGGAGAGGACAGCAATGGGGCAGTAATTGGAGAGGTCAGTGGAGGGGGTGTCTTTGTGGAGGGGAATGATGTGGGATATTTTCCATATTGAGGGAACATAGCCTTCTGTTATGGAACAGTTGATTAGAATTGAAATTGGGGAAGCTAGTGTATCAGCTGCAATTTTCAAGTATTCAGAGGGGAGGTTGTCAGCTGCGAGTTTGGTGGGTTTAAGTTTGACAATAGTCTTTTTATATTGGAGGTAAGTACTGAGGTGAAGAAGAAAAGAGGAGTGGGGTGTTTAGGGTTAGGAGTTGGGGGGGCTTTTGTAGGGAAGTGTTGTTTGTTTAGAGATGTTATAGGGTCAGTGAAGTGTTTGTTGAAGGATTCAGCAATACTGCTGGAGGAGGGGGAAATGGATGGCTGGGGGGTATCAACCTTCCCTGGGTGGAGGTTAGTGTTAATAGTGGACCAGAATTGCTTAAGGTTGTGGTTCGTAGAGTTTAGGGTGGATTTATTGTAGAGGGATTTGCCTAATGTTATATGCTTTTTGGCTTTATTGCGCAGTTCAAGGAATGATTGCCTATCTGAGTTATTTTTTGTTAGTCACCAGTGTTCCCAGGCCTTATCTCTGGATTTCATTAGGGTTCTGGTGGTCTTTTGTAACCATGGGGCATGCCTGGATTTGACTTTGGCATTTCTTACAGGACCATGGGTGTTTAGGATGGAGAGGAAGGTACTGTTGAAGAAATGAACAGCCTCATTTTTACTGCTTTTTTCTGTCAAAAATGTAACTTCTGTGGTCTGGTAGTGTTTACTGGCAATTGCTCCTTGTTTTCATTTTTGGCTTAACCATGGAACAGACTACCAATCCCATGGTTGGTCCTTCTTCAAGCCACAAAGAGAAAAAAATTAAGCTATCACAATTCTGCCTCAGCCAGAGGTGGATGACTCTGCTGTGGCCATTTGTGGTACCTCAGACCATTTTTTATTAATTTTTTCTTTTCCCATGAAACTGTTTGCATGGAGTATTGCATTTATAATTTTGTTTCTATATTGCACAACATTATATCACAGTCTGCCAAATTTATCAACATCTGCATTAATCATTAAAGTAACGAGTAAATAACAGCTCCAAAACTTCTGCCACTATGTATGGGCCACATGCATATACAACTTCATTATCTAATATTCTGCACTGAGGTGTACCAACATTTACATTTTGTTTGCAGTTACATTTATTTGTTTATTTACAATATTTAAATGGTTACCTAACATTTTACAATTAAAAGAAGTAGGATTTAACTTTTTAGAAGAGAATGAATACTTAAATATGCTACATAGATTGCTAAGCTCAAGTATAATAAAGGCAAACTGAAAGCAGTTGTAAAAATTCAAAATGGCATCTTTTGCCGGATTTGTATAAACTCTTCTTTAGAAAGATGATACTTCAATGGCCTCCTTTAATACCTCAGTGGGCTCCATTAATACTTCAGTGGCCTCCTTTGATAATTTTGTGGCCTTCTAAAGGAGGCATTCAAGGCACAGGACCTGAAAATAGAAGGTAGAAAATTCCAAAGGACTGGAATCAAATACATAAAGGACATTCATACAGAGCATTTGAGGCAGGCCATTGGAATAACTAGCAGCCCCTACCCTGATGACCTCAAATGCTAGAATTTAGGGAAACAAAAGCTCCTGTAGATAACAGAGGCCCAGATAACACAGAGATCTAAAAGTTAATAATTGTTTCTAAAAAGCTACTTTGACACGGACTGGAAATCACTAAGAAACTTTGCAGAAGAGGACGTCTTTAGCAATTAGAAGAGCTTCCCATTAGCAATCTTATTATGGGATATTGTAACCCCTGGTGTCAAGTAGGATCATCATTTGGCAGCACCAAATAAGCAATATTGGAATAACCTAAGTGAAAGATGCACAATCATGAATCACCAGTGAAAGATGTGAAGATGAAATAAAGCTCTAGACTTGTGCAAAATATTCAGATGGAAATATATTGTCTTGTTAGTAGCTTCTGCACAGTCCTTTAGTGTTAGTGTTTCACCAGACCATAACTATTTGACACAAATTTCAGTCAATTGCCACTGTAAGTAATAAAGGGAATGAGGTGGGATGGGGAGGAGAGAAATATGGGATGGATATAAGGTGACATGACTTAGTATCACCACAGTCTTTGTAGGGCTGATTTTCAAATTATATATTTAGACAGTGACATATGAATATAGCTTGAAAAGTTTTCTTATGATGTCTGATCTGGCATAGAATCCTAAGAGAAGGATAGAGAAAATTAAATATTAACAACACATGATTTTTAGTGAATACCTCCCCTATAAGTATTTCCCTCAGATTCAACAACTACACTGTGATTAAAAGTGCCATGATTGAACAATGGGAAATGCCATATTACGGAGGATAGTAGCCAGTGGTATTTACACTTTACACAATCCTTTGGGAGCAGCACAATAGACAGGAGAAATAAAAAAACAGATTTGCACATTGCAGAGAAGCCACAGTAGATTTTAGTATGTTCAGCAAAGACCCCCTGATCCAACTTGTCAGAAGTGTCTGTGAGATCAAAGAAGGCTAACATCAAACATAATTATGGTTTACTATTAAAAGGTCGAACGGCACTCCTTCGAACGTCGTATAGTCGACACCGGAAGGTTGTAAATGTCGAATGTCGAAGTCAGAAAATCAGTCTAGGAACGGTGTTAACATGGGTTGAGGTAGGTGTTCGTATTATTCTGAACTACAAACATCTCCCCTACCTCGACACATGTTGAAACCCATTCCTAGATTGTTTTTCCGAGTTCGTGATTACCAGTTTCGGCCTTCCGTTGTTGACTATACGACGTTCAAAGGAGTGCCGTTCGACCTTTTAATAGTAAACCCATAATTATGTATCTCAAGCCATCAAGAATTCACTCACCACCTAGATAAGAGTTCTGTCATTATTATACCAAGATCTAAACCCAGGCTGATATAGATCAACAAAGTTCTGAGATGCAAGACAGTCATTTTTGAATTATCTAAACCTTTTCCTCACCCCACATCTGCAGATAGACCCCCAAAAGCCAGATTTTCCTACTCCATCTTATAATCCCTTCTGTGTCAAGAATAAAAAGAAAAACATTGAAAAATGTATCCTTAAAACTCATATGCATGCTTCCACTGGTCTTGGTTCATCTTCTTATGCAAAGAATGTGAATTTAATTCTCTACAATCTATGTCACTCTAATGTGGCAGAGTGGCACAGTGGATAGCACTGTCACCTCACAGCAAAAGGTTCCCCAGTTCAATTCCCAGCAGGGGTGCCTTCTGTGCAGAATTTGCATGTCCTCCCTGTGTTTGCGTGGGTTTCCTCCAGGTGCTCTGGTTTCCTCCCACATTCCAAAGACATGCAGTAGGTGGGTTGGACACTCAAAATTGTCCATAGCTGTAACTGTACATGTGAGTGTGTGTTGTAAAAGAACTACCGTGGCAGAGCTAGCCACCCAGCAGTGTAAACCTTGGCTTTAGATGATTGTCACTGGTGAAGTGACACCCCAACCCCATGAACAAATTGGGAAAAAAGTGGTTGTGGATGGAAGGATGGAATATGTCACTCTAATGATGTAATGCCAACCCTGTGGAAGCAGGCAGTAATAAGATTCATCATCAAAACTTCAAAGCCAGACTCAGAAAATGGTTTTAGACCTGTATTCATACTTCCTACCTTATGTAAAGTCCTAAAAGTATGTTTTTGGCTACAATATAAACATATCCAATGCTCCCTTACAAAGAATACAACTTCTGGTCAGGGAGATGTACAGAGATTACTTTACTTACCCTAAATGATGATATATTAGTAAACATGGATAAAGGCAGCTTAAAAGCTTTATATTTATTTGATCTGGCCAAATAATTTGTTCTGGTAGTTTGATCAGGTAGGTCACCCTCTGCTGCTTCCTGTCCAAATAATTTGATCTAGTAGATCACAGTCTACTCCTTCCTTACAAAAGAATTTGATCCGGTAGATCCCCCTCTACTGCTTCTTGTCCAAATTATTTTATCTAGTAGTTCACCCTGTACTGCTTAATGCTCATTACTGTAGGGGGTCCCTATTAAATTGCCGAACATTTCAAAGTTCGAATGTCATATGGTCGACACCATATGATCGAACTTTGAAAAGTTTGAAGGTGAAAGGCAACAGCTCCGTATGTGCAGAATGGCAAAATTTCCCTTTTCTGCACTGAAGTGTAGTCTTGGAGTTGGTATATTTAAGTAGGGGTGTGTGGAGGGTGCAGGGGGGCTTGCCCAGTGCTCAGACTGTTAAGGTAAGTTTTTTTTTTTTTTTACTTTTTTATTATATATTCGAGGTTTCAGGTTTCGCTCATATGTTGTCAGACACATGAGGTTCGAAATTTTGAAGCTTCCGCTCATATGTTGTCAGACATAGGAGGTTCGAAATTTTGAAGCTTCCACTATATAATATAGACCCACTGTAGGTATAAACAGTCAGTTTGACTCACAAACTTCCTAAATAATAGAAGTTTTGAGGTACATATAGAATCCACAACTTCTTTCACAGCCTATCTCACCAAAGCAATTCCACGAAGTTCTATTTTGTCTCCAACATTATTCTTCCTTTTCATAAATAAATTACCTGTCAATTTCCTACACATGCACATCTTTGCCTATGGTAATGACACAGTCATCTAATGAGCAAGCCATTCACACACAATTGTCAAATCATTGTTAAAACAAGGCCTCAAAACAGTTATCTTACTGACTAAAGCACATATATTACTATTAAGCAATAAAAAAGCAATATTTTTTAAATAAAGCCGAAACTTTCATTAGTTCCTCAGTATTGGTAAATATTATGCAATAAAAGCTATTAGAGACTACCAGATATTTCTGGTGATTTGATATTTGGCTAGACCATAAACAACAGCCCTTAGAGGTCATTAATATTTCTGCTAATTAGGCATCTGGCTAGACCAAAAGTAAGATTCCTGCACCAACCAGATATTACAAAAATAAAAATAAATAAATAAAAAATAAAAAAAGGAAGAAGCTTCTCTTTTTGCCAAAGAAAATCTCCCACTTCCTACCCACAGCTGGTAGCATGGCAATCAACAAAGGGGTCCTATACTGGCTGCCCACAATTGCATCAAACTCCCCAAAAAACTGTTAGTTGTTCAGACTTCCACCAACCATATTTGTTGATTCATCATTTTCTCAACCCATCCACTGACAACACCACTATACAGTTCTTTAAAAAGCTAAATGGCTACTGATGCAGCACAAATCCAAACAGCTAACTTATTTCATCTGCACACTGCTCATTTCAAACTTCCACTCTGACCAGATAACTGACCAAACACAACTTTGACTATAACCTAAGATCTCTTAATCCCACAAATCCTTGTTGCAGCACTCCCAGAGTTTCACTGCACTAAATATAAAAGGGAATCCCTACCTGCATAACTGAAACAAATTGAATCAGATCTCATTTAAAAACATTCTTATCCAAAGATGTCTGCTGCATATTTTGGGTAGAATAGGACAACATACTCATTCTATACTGTAATCCCAGCCTCATTCACCCTAAAAGCAGATGGAATAAGTAACATATTCTTATATCACATTTCCCTATTACCATTCCCTACTCACTCAGCCATGTTTCTTAATCTCTTTCCACTTATTTTTATACATTTTTTCTCCATACTGTCCTTCTCACCATCCTTTCAGACCACTTTTTCTTCATACCGCCTCTTAAACTCTGCACTAATCTGTTTTCTCTGCTCAGTATACCTATATTCCCTTACCCTCCTAAACTGCACCAGAAATAGTTATATATAATCTAAATGCAATAATATCTAGAGATCAGTAAGTGTAACATGCTGGCTTCCCAAGTTTTATACTAAATTTACACGGATAGAATATCTTCTGTTACTTGTGATGATATATAATCTCTTCAAGTATCTTTTTTTGTTGTTAATTATGCAGTTGATTATTTTGTTAGTTTCTGCATTTTTTTCCTTCTCCAGGCAATATCTGAAGTTTCTCTGCTGGGATCAGAGCTCTACCATGTTTATTAAATTAGGATAAAATAAAATAAAGAAATACTAGTCTGCAACTGCATAGAAAATACCTTCTCAATTGCATTAACTGTAAAAGAAAGGCTTGGGACAGGGTGATAATTCTCCAGACAGTTTGGGTTCAAAGTGGCTTTTAGAGAATGGGAGAGATAAAAGCTTTTTTTTTTTTTAATAGTTAGAAAAGCCCATATTCTTAAAGATGAGTGAATAGCATGGATAATAACTGGCCTGAATACCTCCAGATAAGATTTTACTATCCCAGGTGTACCTAGATCAAGCCCAAGGTATATAGGATTCAGTGATGAAACCACTTACTTGATCTCTTCTTAACTGACAAAACTAAACTTAGCCCAGCAAAACTCTGGCATCACACTTATGAAATAAATTTAAGGTGCAGCCACAAATAGTGTAAACAAACACATATGGCATACTCACAAGTGTTTTTCTCCTCAAACTTTGTAAATCATACTGTGTATCGTGTAAGCAAGTTCTGCAAACCGTATTTCTTCATCTATTATGCATTCCAGTGTCTATAACTACTTTGTTAACATTAACATGTTATACATTCCATTATGTATATACTGTAAATAAGGTATAACTTGCAATTATGTCCCAAATAGATTTCGTGCATCTGGATATTTTTGCATTCTTTCTTTCAAATGTCATCTTGTACACCAAACATCTTGGAAACTTTGAATATGTACATACGTGTTTTGGGTCTATAACTTGTTTTCAAATGGCATATGTAAATCAGTTTGATGTAATCTTTGAATACTGTGATATTTATCTTGCCCTGTCAATACAACTCTTTGCCCTATGGACCAGAATCATGGCTAAAAAGGCCTGCCAACCAGCTTACCAATCCAGTTATCAAATGTAATAAAATGAAATAAATAAGTAAATATCATGCAAAGATTCACTGCAGCTTTCATCTGTTGCACTCTTGGGGAAGTGAGCACTGATTTTGCCAATGCTGTTGTGATGATATGAGATAATGCTATCTGTGGCAGGAAGAGTAGGGCAGTGTATGTGTAACATATGTCAACATATTTAGCTCGAGTTTTGTAAATAATTTTATGTCATTTGACTATGCCACTGACTTGTACAAATGCTTGTGCTAAAAGTGTATTTGTACAGTTGCTTGTGTTAAAAATGCATCAACAGTGGGTCCTGCTGGACAGAAAAGTTATATACATGTATGTCAGACAGTATTATTATAACTGATTAAATGTATATTTTTTTAGCAGAGAATTCTGGAAGGGAAGAGGTTAATCTCAGCCCAGTAAATTTTGAAAAATACATTGAAAATTAAATGGGCTGGTTTAGGCCATAAAGATTTTATGTTACAGGTCTAATTACAGCCAGATACAAAAATGTCTGGGAAAACCAGGGCTAGGAGTCTTACTGTATTGTCCTTAGGGGTGAACTAATTGCTACCCTGGAAGGTGGAAGTTTTTGAAATTGTTTTATAGCTTTCAGATGCTGCAACATATCTTAGCAAAGTTCTGGGTGTGTGTCGTACCAGTCAGGTGACAAGATGTAATATCATTCTATAACCAGCACTGAAATAATTCTTTAGATATTAGTGAGAAATATGGAACTCTCACAGCAGCACTTTGTCTTTAAGAACCTGACAGGAAAAATCTCTCACAGATATCTCACACAACCTCACACCTCATCTTGCCTTGCTGTAGTAAGCAACTCAGCACTCATCATCTTGCCTTGCTGTAGTAAGTAACTCAACTAGGGAACAGTACTTCTTTATTCAGACAGGAAAATATAGTAACATTAGTTAAGCCTTGTTTTCCTGCATCTGTGTGAATCTATTCAGTTTTGTTATTTTTTATATCTCCTGTGACTGAAACTCTTGTGTTTATTGTAACTAGATATTCAGTATTCTCATGTTTTTATTTTATTATTTATTATTAAATATTTATATACCTTTTATTGTGGATGGTCTTGTATGGAATAATTTTTACATCTTAAGAGTGCTTATGCTTATTATAATGACACTGTGGCTGCTTCTGAAAGCCTTGCTGCATTGATCAAACTCTACCATTTGTATTAGCATGAATCTTACTTGGCATAATTGGATACCCTTGTAAGAGCCTTAGAGTAGCTGACTGGTGGCAGCATAATTACCCTATAGTCTGAACACAGGGGGTACAGCTGGTAGATCTGTGCCAGCCTTTCCCAGGTGTGTGTGTGTGTGTGTGTGTGTGTGTGTGTGTGTGTGTGTGTGTGTGTGTGTGTGTGTGTGTGTGTGTGTACATGTGTGAAAATCAAATATCCAAGTGTGTGTGCCAGCTTCTTGGAACAGGGAAACAGCGCTTTAAAGTGGTCAGTATGGAGTCTTGTTTGGAGCCTGGAGAGAGAGAGAAACAGACAGACAGAGAATCCAGGCCCAGATCTAGAGTGTGGTCTATGTGTGTTGTTAAGGGGAAATTGTTCTTGGTGCAGACAGCTGTATCTGAAAATACTGTGCGTATCCATTTTTTTTTTTTGCTTCTAGTGACCGTGCCTCACCAGTGTCAGTGGTGAGGATTGAGGCTCTTTGATTACTGGCTCAGAGTAGGGACCATCACACCTATCTTCAAAACTAATGTGTTGTCCTCACACTGAGAGGTAGAAAACACTTTTCAATCTGCAATTCAGGCTGGGCTGTACAGCTCAACCAGCCATTTGGAGAAACAGTCAGATAACTGGCTGTAGTTATAATATTTTTGTGCTTCCTTCTTACATGAGATTGTTTGGTGGGGAACCTAGTTCATTTCATGGCTAAGTTCATCCTCAAGCAGGTATGTTATGTCTTTCACTATTTATGTTCTAGCCTTCATCCAACTCTTGTCATTATTTATATCAGATGGTCAAACCATGGCTCATGAGAAGCGATAGTAATTGGATATATATGAACTGGGACCACATTGTTTAATGCTCTTGTCATGTCATTGATATATGTTACAACTAGCAAATATGGGTAGTTAGTTCTGTCTAAACCAAGAAGCTGGTCAAGTATGGGTGATGCTACTAGGAGTGTATCAGTGTGTCGACGGCAGTTTGGTTGAACACAAATTGACTGTAAATGCCATCCGTTATTTTTGGCAATAGTGGAAAATTCCCTTTTCCCCATTGTTGTGTGACCTCAGAAAAGGTTTATTTAAGTTCAGAGGGTTTGGAGTGTTCACACATTTATTCTCAGTTTTGCTGAAAGTGTTTTCAGCTAAACATTTTTGGTTAATTTGAGTTTGACCAAACTGCTGATCCATTGGCGTAATTCCATGATACCTCCCTAATTATGTTCTGCAGACCTCTACCACAGACCTGCTCCATATTGATCAATGATGGGAGTCCAAGTCCAATAAGTACCATGTAAAAGACTGGTTCTATCACAAAGTTCTTAGCTTTCAGACCAACCTGGACAGTAAAACCAAAGGAGTCAAAAATATATTTATTTATTACCTTTTTAGCTATTTTTACCACCACTGCTTGAGTCAGTATTCATATTTATAGGCTTCAGTAGAAGCTACTTCAGTGATATTGAGTCTTTAAAAATAATAATAAAAGCTCCATGGCAAGTTCACAGATTTTATCATCCATCCAGGTACTGAAATTCCCTAGGGTAAACTATATGGGAGATAGTCTAGGTCATTATGAAGACCCGGGAGTGCTTTGAATGCATAATACCTTTTTGCATATTTAATCACAGTATGAATTGCACATGACTCCATTCTGGAAATGCCTCCTGTCTCTCCTGTTCAGAGTTAAAAGGCCACACAAGCTGCTACCTCATCTGTAACTTGCTGTCTTACTAATTATGTTATAACCCTGAGCAGCTAGATTTGAATGCTGTGATGTATTTTTCATGTCTCACAGCTGTCCCTTTTAATAGTCATGATGCTTTACTTTCAAATGAAGGATTTCTGTAATACTGTAGAACTAATGCCATGTTTTGTCTTCATGTTCTTTACTGCAATGCAGTGTATTCAGAAGCAGTTTTTTATCACAGTGTCAGATTTTTGGCTGTAGTTTCACCTGGAAGTTTGAAGAGATCGTTATAGTGTGCGATACATTTGTTCCATTATTTTCTTGTATGTAGACGGAAACCACATTTTAGTTTATTAAACACGTTATGGAACACGGACATGATGTGATGGTTATCTATTCACCTTTAACAGTTTCAAACAGTTTTACAATAAATACTCATATTTTTGTTTTCCATTGGAAACTGATGGTACAGAAAACAATACAAAGCATCTTTAGATAGAGAGTTCAGTCTGGGGGGACAACTCAACAACCTAAAATTAAATGCATTCTATATTTGTCCATTTTCTCTTTTGCGGAAATACACAATACTGGTTCTGTGTACCTGTTTTTCTACTCTAGCTTTAATCACAGTGGGATGGATGAATTTTCTTTTGAACTTAATTAAACATAGTCTGTTAATGCATTTTTTTTTCTGTGACTTCCATTATCATTCTGTTAAATGGATATTGGACTATCAGTTTTCTTGGTGACAACATTCTCATAGTCACTGAATTTCCATTCTGGAATAATATTTGACATCCATTCTAATGCTTGCAACATTGAGAAGGACTAAAGTAATCCCTCGCTTCAGAAGCTTTTTATTTTCTGATAATAAAAATCAGTATACAGCTAAATTCTTCAAAGACAGAATGCAGTGTTTCCATTTAGCCATATTTTTGTGCTCTTGCATATAAAAACGTATACACTGAAAAACATATACTCTTTTTTGATATTCCAGATATTCCAGAGTTGCACTTGACAAATTTCAGCTTCACTTTTGAGATTATCTTTCAAAACATTGTCCCCAGTGTTGCCTTTATCCTAAGCTGGCAGACTGCTGTTACCCACTAGTGATGTCAGAAGATAGTAATGCCAAATCAGAACTTGCTGGTTCTTTACTAGAAGCCCCTTAAATACATTACATGGCTAGCTTTATCCAAAAATAAAAAAAGCTATAAGAATTGACACAGAGCTATAGTATGGCTCGATCCAATTTGTATTTCATATGGTGTACTTTCCTTTGAGCATGCTTTGTTCTTTTTCATGCTACGGATACTGCAATGAATTGTAGTATTGATTTGCAGAGGTTACAAAAACACATATTTTATTGCACACCAGACATCGGTCTAGACTAAACAATGTGCTCTCTCAACACCAATCAATTAATGACTGTAATCTTCCAAAGCAAATCACCCTCTTAAACAACTGCATTTACTTATTTTAAAACAATTTTTTTTTCCATTCATACACTGTGAAGTGTTTAAGTTCCAAGAAATTACAAAAAGCTATTATGGCCATTGTTTAAAAATTGGCTAGAAATCACTGGTATAGTTTCATCTGTCAGATCTCTTCAGGAAGATAACCATTGTGCTAATAATTTTGGCTGACATCCTGACCACAACTTGCAGTTTCCCTAAATAATGCGTAAGTATTTGCGGACATGAAATGTGACTAATTCATTTCATGTTTTTTTGCCACTCACTCAGTGTGCCTGTGTATAATGTACTATTGTCTTGTGAATACTGTTTGTGATTGTTTAACATTTCCCCTTTTGTTCTTATCAGAGTTCATGTATTTTTAAAAGAGGTAAATGTAAGGGCAGGTAAATAAAGGACTACGGCAGAATGATCTGAGAATGACTATACATTTAAATCATTAAATTATCCTTAGGTATTAGCCTCTGTGAAATGGCTTAAGTTTGCTGCAAATTCCATCAGATTATTAGAAAAGACATCATCAGCTTCCTTCCAGAATAAGATGCTTAAACTAAGCAATGTCCATCCTGAAGCCATCTATCTTTGTATCTGACTAAATTACATATATTTTAATAGGTATAAACATTTATAAGCACATACAAAGATGTCAGCTAATAAATATATTTAACACATCGAGTTTGTAGTAGTGTTGCTAAGAGCAGAACCATAGAAGTTCTGTCCCCTGATCTGTCATCCATGGTTCTTGACTCTATTTAGAGGAAGAATAAGCAAACTTTTTCTACTTTCCGTAGCAAACCAAAATTTTACAACTTATACCGCACATGCTGCAGTTCTGACTGTAAAACCAGCATAGCCATTCCTTTCTGTACTGGCATTTGGAAATGAATACAGGAAATGTAATAATACCAATCGATTGACATCTTCTGATCACCCCCCCTAACACTTTGCACCTAGACAGGCTTGCCCTTTTGCCCGTCCCTAGCTATGCTTTTGGCTGCTAGCCCCATCATCAATGACTGTCTCCTGCATTGTAATCTGAAGCAGTGTTCAACCCTGTTTATGACTTGTACTCATTCATTGCTATAGGCAACATCTTGTTGGGACCTTCTACCATCTCTTGGAAGTAATATTTTTTCATTGCTATTAAAACTGATCCACTTCCTACTTTTACCCATCACATCCATCCATCTCTGTTTTTCCTTTTCAACTATACCCCTCTGAGTTATCTTCAGAAACTCTAATGTCACAACAGTGTTAGTGGCATAACAGGTGGCACACTTACCTTTGGTGCAGAAAACTGTGGGTTCTATTCCCACCCGAGGTGGATGTTTTTCCGACATTACAGTGCAGCATACAGGGGATGAGATGTTAAAGTGAGGTCTCATCTGCTTGTATTGGTGGTAGCTCAGGTGGATGTAAACGATCCTTTGGCACTTATCAAAAAGAGTAGTCGAAGCTCCCTGATGCCCTGGCTAAATTTCTCCTACTATTATTAATATCACCAGGGTTTCCCCTGAAAAAGGCTGCTAGCCTAGTGAGACTAACCTGGTCATTGAAGGATAAATAAGTAATTGTAGAATCTTGGTTATCGTTGATTTTCTCTTCTCTCTTCTGATGTATTCCTCCCTAACTTTCAGAATTTCTCCTCTTACTACAGGCCTCTTCTTTTCATCACTGGTTTAGTAATTCTGTATTACAGCTTTGCAATCAGCCAGCTTTCAGTTTGCTTCTGTGGGTTCCACAATTATTAGCAGTACTAGAGATGTGGTCTTGTCAGTGCTTCATGTGATGGAAAGATGAGCTTAGAACCTCTGGAATGTACTCCTTGTGCAGGGTACTATATATTTCTTAGCATGATCTAACTTGGTTGAGGTTATTGCTTTCGAGCCTCCTTCTTACTCTGCTCTAAGGTAACCCTAAGGTAACCCACAAAAACTGGAGGCTTTCTTCAGCTTCCCTAAAATGAGAAATCCAAACTTCTCTATATTAACTCCCAGCTGACACCTCTCTGTCCCAGCTACTTCAGGTTTCCTCTTGAAGCCTTCCCACTTCCCACTGGTGACTACTACATTAATTTTCATATAAGCTGCATACAAATTGATCTTGGTGTCTTTAAATAAGATGAAAATAGGAAGGACTTGTCACAGAGGTAAAAAAGGAGGGCAGGTAGTAAACATGTGCAAAAAAGAGACACAAATTAGTAAAAGAACAAACTATTGTAACACAAGGCTAATAAATAGCACTACTTTGCAATGCAAGGAGTTTAAGAAAAAAAGTTTGAGAGCTGCAGACAATGATGATGTTGGGGAGGGTGGACATTCCTATCATCACAGAACTATGGGCCAGTGAAAGAGGGGGTGGGACACGGAAATGCACAAGTACAGATTGTTTAACAATTCCAGAGATGAGAATGGTGTAGATAGAGGAGTATAAAGGATGGCATCAAACATGTAGTCAAAGGGGAGGTGGAGGAATAGTAGGTCTATGAAAGCAATGATAAAGGGCAGCAGAGTTAAGTTACCAGAAGGCAGGAATGTTTGTATTGGCTCTTAGGCATTGCAGTGAAGGAGGACAAGAACCTAGAGGAGAAAATAGAGGAGAAGCATATGACATTTCTAGCCTGATAATGGGATCTTTCAAGCTTCAGGACACAGACGAAGCAGAAGTTACCTGATATCTTGGAAAATTAGGGGATTTCAGCCAACTGGTCTGTTTCAGAAAGGTCAGAGTTTTGAATGTTCTTCTAATCAAGGTGGAGGGTTCATAGATGTGCAGCTGAAGGTGTCAATAGCCCACAGTAATCATGTGACTCTAGTTTAAAATGTGAACCAGTATAAGAACACAAAGACAAGACAATGTTGGATTGTTGAAGAGTGGATGAAAATAAACTTAGAAGAGTGTAAAGGATGAGTTAGCCACTTTGAAAAAACTGATGTAGTGAACAGGCTATTGGAATGAGTCATCGATTCAGTAATCATTGATATAGACAAAGATATCAGGAACAGGCACAAAGGCAAAAAGAGGCCAGTATGATTACACAAGGAGGTGAGGCAACAAATTAGTGAAAAAGTCAGGGCAATTCAAATAATGGAAGGGGTGGGTGGTGAGGTGGATACGGTTCAGTACAAGGAGGCAAGTAGAAGTGCAACAAAGGAAGTGGGGATTTCAAAGGCACTAGCCAAAAGGGAGTGTGCAGAAGGGACAAGGTAGGGGAAAAAGGCTTCTTTAGGTATGAACAAGAAAGAAAGACGGGAGAAAGGGAGAAATGAACTTAGCCAGGCTTAGAAAACTGGCAGGAAAATCTAAGAAAACTAGGGAAAGACAGGGATTGAATAAACACTTCTATTTGTACAAAGGAAAGCAAGGAGAGGCTTTCATGCCAGTAGGAAGGTAGGGGAGAATAGAGAGATCAGTGAAGAGATTTCATGAAAAAATGAGGTTGAAAGGGATCTAGCTTCCTACAAGGAACCTACAAGGACAGATGTTCTGTTTCCTATGGTCCTCAAGAGTCTGGCCAATGTTTTAAAAGATCATGTAGATCACATTTTCAGCAGATCACTGACCACTGCATCAGTATCAAAAGGTAGGGGACTGAGAAACAGCAAATGCTGTCACTTTATAGAGGTGGGGAGCAGGGAGAAACTATAAGCCTGTTGGGAATAGCAGCAGTGATGGAGGAAACTCATGAAGATAATCCCAAGGACAAAGCTGTTCCTGGTGGACAGTAAGCTCTAGGATAACAACCAATATGGGATCATTGCCATGTCATAGTTGACAGAGATACAGCAGAACCTGACAGGGGAATACTGACAGATGTAGTTTACTGGACTTCAGTAAAACCTTTGACTTTGTCCTGGCAATTAGGGACTGCTAAGAAAACTGAAGGGTTTGAAGGGTAGAATAAAATGAAGGAACTGAAATGGTAAGGTACAGAGGGATGCAGTGAGAAAGTGTCAGAAGTAAGGAAAATGATTAGTGGAGTAACACAAGTGTTCCTGGGTCCTGTACTCATCAGTGTATTTGCTTCACATAGATCTGAGATCTTGATCATCCTTTCTGCTGAAGACACAGTGTTGCGTGTGACAGTACAGTATGGGAAAAAGTCTCAGAAAAGCTGTCCAATTGGGCTGAAAGGTGGCAGTTAAAGTTCAAAACAGGCATTTACAATATGCTGCACATGGGCCATGGAAACTCTGTGAAGCACCAGAAAATAATCTGGCCTGATTACCCTGGGACTGGACTATCAGAAGCAGAATGAGAGGGTAGTGGCAGGAGTGTATCATCAAAGGGATAGACTCCATAAATGTTCTGTGGATCATACAAAGAGAGACATATCAGGCTGATTGAAGAAGTTCAGAGGTGAGACAAAGGAAAAAAATATGATGAGACACTAAAGCGGATAAAACTCTTTTCACTTGAGGCCATAACAGATATGGTATGTGTACACAAGATCATGTCAGTGATATGTGAAGGAGATTGTACCTAACAAGAAGGGCAGAAGGTTAGAAGAGGGAAGAGGGGGTGCAAGTAGCAAATTGTTGATATGACCTCCCCCTGAAATCTCAAAGCACTTCTTAAAAGCAAGGGTTGTGGACCCAAGGAATGTACTGTCAGTATATGTGGATCAGAGGGAAACCACAGTGGCATTCAAGATCTCATGAGGCAGCTGGAAAAGAGTGACAAGGTGAGAGGGAAATGGAGGAAGGATAGAGTGATGAATGCATTTACACAGAAATGCAGATAACGAGATAATATACAGATAATATAGATAACGAGATAATATACAGATAATATAGATAACGAGATAATATACAGATAATATAGATAACGAGATAATATACAGATAATATAGATAACGAGTAACCAAATAAAAAATGTAACCGCAATGTTTGTACTGTTGCTGCAGATCATTTTAATAGGGAAGATACAAACATTATGTGCTTTCATCCATGACAAGGACTTCTTCAGAATAAAGTTTAAACTCATAGAATTGTTTTAAATACATCTAAAACACCTTCCCCAAAGTTCATTGGCTGAGCAATAAATTAGTCACTTAACAAAACTGAAGGTTAAACAAAAAAATTAAAATTTTTTTTTAAATTAAAAAATCCATGTAGGAAAGACAGCCATAAAATTCAACCATAACTGTGTTGTAACATTTGCATCAGGACCAGTAAAAAATAAAGCATAACTACAAAAATAAAGATGATTTAAGATGCAACACACTTCTTATAGAAACCATATTATTCAGGCTGTGTCCATTAATGGAGTCAAGACTGAGTTGCCATATTAACTCTTTCCACTCTAATATGTCTGTTACTGTGAACAATACAACAAGGCTATGACCAAAGTTGAATATAAAATTGAGCAGGGCAATGTCGCCTATTTGAACAACAGAGGTTACTCTAGGATTAGGAATTCTAAAGGAGTACACCCTCATGTTGAACAAATAGTTGCACATGATGACCAAAGACAGGATGAAGAAATTTTCACTGATGTCCCTTTAGATCAACCAGGGCTGAGACATTCTCAAAGATTAGCAAACAAGGAAAAGACTTGCAACAATGGGAATGTTACCCCAACATATTGGGGGAAACAATTGGAACAGAGGGAGGAACAGGCAGTGGGTGGAGAATCAACTATTCTGGCATGTGGGGAACAAATAGATACCAGTCATCTTACAGTCCACGACAAAGACGCTGTTTCTGTTACTTCTTATTTTAATTTTAATATATTCAGTTTTACTGATTTAAATCTTGAACCTGAACATCATAGTTTGTTTGTAAAAGACTTTACCTTCATTCCTTTGGGTAGAGCAAACATTATTGATAATTTAATTGATTTGAACATTTTTGTCAGGAAATTAAACTTGAGTTTGGTGATAGGTAATGATTCCAACTACTATTTGGCAGAAAAAAAGATTTGCAAGGAAGAGTACTTTCAACTCCTCTGTCCATCCAGTACTTAATGTGTTCGAAAGGACTTGTGAGAAATTAGGACACTGTTAAGTAAGAAAAGAACAAGGGGACTCTACAACCTTTCTCCAAGGGAGAAAGCTGTACAGAAGAATATGCAACTAATAATAATATTAGATGCATAACATCTGACAAGGATGGAAGCTTGGTTTTGATGGACACATTTAACTACACAAACAAAATGTTTTCTATTTTGAATGACACAGTTACTTACTTACATTTTCTTTGAATCAAATTACAATTGCATACAAAGTTTAACTTATATTTAGAAGAACTGTCCTTGTATAATATCATTTATAGGTTCATAGGTAGGTACTAGGCTATCGGCCGTAGGGCCCATACAAGCCTAGCCAAAAAATGTACTCTGGCTTTTGCCACCCAAGAAAATTATTTTCCTGTGCCCCTGTCGAGCAGAGCCACAGAAGTGATCCCCGGGGTGAATTTCCCATTTCCCATCCAATCATCAAGATTTTTCTTGAAGAGTGCTAATGAGGAGCTCTGTTTGACATAGATAGGTAGTCTGTTCCAGAGTACGGGAAGTCTCTGGGACAGGAATCTATCCCTCCAGCATGTTCTGTTTATTGTGGTGACAAGGTTTAGGTCTCTAGAGTGTGTAGCTCGGAGGGATTGGGATTTCTAAGTGGAGCATGTCCAACAGCTCTGGGTTTGACATAGCTTTGTATGTTAGGCAGAGATCGCCCCTGAGTAGGCAATATGCGATGGAGTAAAGCTGTAGTTTTTCTCATAGACTTGTTCAATTTGTGCATGTGGAAAACCCGATAATTCCAAAAATTTTTGGCATATGAAAAATAATACATTCCAACCTCCACGATACTCCTTTACATCCCATAGTTTTGGCAGGTGGTTCTAATACTGAGACCCTGGCTATGAGGACAGAAAACTTAAGTACATACTGGCTGAGAGTAGCCATATATTGATGGATTCCTGGGACTTTGTTAACAAATTGAGGTGTCTTTTTATTACAATGGATGTTAAAAATTTATTTTCTGTTATCCCATGTAAATGTGGGTTGAAACGTTTTACTGATGTTTTAGTTCAATATAAGGGGTTATCTGATACGGATATTAAAATTATCACTGAATTTATGGACATTATTCTTAAGAAGAATTTTGTTTTTTTATGGTGAGTAGTATAAACAGACATCAGGAGTTGCTGTGGGATCCACTTGTGCCCCCATTTTTGCAATTATTGTACTAAAGTGGTAGGAGGAGACCGTTGTTTTCAAGGGAAAATTTGGACAGGTGATCGTACATAATTTGAACAATTCATGGCAGAACTGGAAAATTCTACTACAGTTTTAAGATTTATGTTCCATGTTGAACCTCAAGAAATACATTTTCTTGATGTGAGTTTCAAAGGGTGATCACTGTAATTTAGAAATGGCTATACATAGAAAGCCAAAATTTAGTAATTCCCTCTTGCACTTCACTAGTAGTCACCCTATGCATCAAAAAGGGGACTTATCAAAAGCCAGTGCATCAAGGTTTCTAGACTTTCATCTACTGATGACTGGTGCTTTGAGGAATTGAATAAATTGAAGGGGCTATTCTTGGAGAGAGGGTACCCTGAGGCACTTATTAATGAGAAAATCGAACAAGTGCTTGAATGGAGGGGTAGCAAATACGGACCTATTATTATTATTCAGGATCTTGACTTTATAGAAAATAAAGCTACATTAAGTCACACAAGGCAGGAAAGTAATGAACGGTAAATGCTATACAATAGTGTGGTATTTCACTATTCTTTAGATGCTCCAGAGATCAAGAGAATCATTAACGACAATTGGCACATGTTAGGGAGTATAGAAGCACTCTCTGCAATTATGTTGGAAACTTTCAGGTTTATTTTGAAAACATGTATAAAGAATATTTTAGAGAGACCACAGCAAGAGTTTGTCCATCATACTTTCAAAACTTTTAAATGTGGACATTGTCAACAATGTCCACATAGTAACACTGAAGATTTGGGGGATACACTGGACAGAATAGACAGATGAAGGAAACATGGTAGGTACAACTGCAGAACAGACAAGTTAGTTTATTTGGCTAGGTGCAATTCTTGTACTGCATTTTACACAGGAAAAATGGAGAAGTTTCTTGGTACTAGAATTCATCAACATAATTGCAGTATTTCAAAGAAAGACAACAAAAGTGCTTTAGCAAGGCATTCCTTAGTTTGCAACAATTTTAATCAGTTTAAATTTTTGTTACTGGAGAAAATTAGTTGCAGTGTGTATGGAGGAGATTGGAAAATGACCTTTTACACAGGGAAATGTCCTGGCAATTCAGGATGGACACTTCTAATTCACTGGGGCTCAATGATGCTATCTCCATTATGCATGAACTGAAATGCAGGAGGATAAGGTTGTAGGATGTATATAATTCTGACTTTAGGATGTTTGTTTATGGATTTTGAAATCTAGTAAGGTATACGTGGTATTGTTACACGTATTCGCTATGGATGTTTCCATTTAGTTTGACATATTCTACAAAGTAATACGTGTCATTTTAAAATATTAAAGGGTGGGGAAGCTTTGGTTTTTAAAAGCTGTCGATACAATGTAATTGGTTCTGATTAAGTCCCAAACAGAAACAGGATGAAATTGCTTAACCGATATTTATTCATTGAGTTTTTATGTACAATTTTCTGTGTTTTGTTTGTGAACTAAAGTTTTACATGTTTTTAATACCATATGTGGATTGATTTTCAGCAGTCCCCAGAGCTGTAGGTTGGTCATTGCTTGGTTAATTAGTTGTATCTTCAGAAACATACCTTACGCTGAACTAACTTCATAGACACAGTATCTCTGCTATACAGAAACATGGCGTACGTTGAAATAAATTCATGAACACTGCATTTCTGTTAAGTCTGAAAATTCCTATAACCCTCTACCTGGCAAGAAATTAGAAATCCAGTTTAAAGAACAACATTTCCATAAAATGTATTATAAACTGATTGTAACAAGATATGCTACGTCCTGATACACTGATAGCCAGATATTTGCTTTTTGAAACTGAAGAATGGGGTAAATTGAAGAGTAGGACAGTATCTGAAGAGATATGTAAAAACAGGAGACGATACTTAGAATGGCTGATTGTGAATTAAGATTGTTATGACATGCAGCTGTTGGCAGTCTCCAAACAAAAAGAAAAACAATCAAACAAAAAAACAAAAGAAAGTGTTGTGCCATTTGGTTGTCCTGTGCTTCTGAGGTACAAAATGTCCAGCACGAGATTGTAAAAATAACTAGATAAGTGAGGGATGAGGCTGTTGTCCAGTCAGACCTGATAGATAAGCATTTGTGTTCCTGTCTATAAATTTTTTTATTTAACATTTGTTAACTGGGAAAGTCCGACTTAGAACGAAGCCAATTTTCAGCGGAGGCCCGGGGAGAAATGCTCCAGATGCATGTCTTTGAATGTGGGAGGAAACCCACACGAATGCAGGGAGGACATGCAGACTCTGCACAGAAGGCACCCCAGCTGAGAATTGAACCGGAGAACCTCTTGCTGTTAGGTAACAACGGTACCTCTGCACCACTGCGCCATCCAAATGGTTAGTGTCACTAAGCATGCACTGTGTCACAAATGTGTTTCTGATGACAGTCAGGTGCAAGAGGGTACAAATTATGTCAAGTCACCAGATTATTTATTTTTAACTATTATTCATTCATTAGACAGGAGACCTCATTAGGTGCAAATGCTTATTTTCAGTGCAAGCTTGAGACCACTGTCAGGTTAAGTGACTCCCTCAGAGTAATTGGGTTTTCCAGTGGAGATTAAGAGAATCAAACCCTGTAATGCAGACTAAACAGTACATATACAGGTCGTATCCTTAACATACTAAGCTAAAATGTCAGATAGTTCTAACATTATAATTGTCATAAAATACCTTGGTGCAGACCCAATACCATATCTTAAATTAAGTCACACTGTTTTCTGCCATGCAGAGAAATTATACAAACATTAACAGTTTAGGACCCGAACCCTTATTCTAACCAAAGTACCACCACAGGATTCAGAGGAAGTAGCATACGCCTCCACCCTAAGTCAAAAATGGATCCCACTGTAAATGAGACTGCATTCTTATGACTCATTGTTTGGACAGTGGGAACTTGTAAGGTCAAGGTCATATGTGCTAAGGGGCCACCAATTTCATTAAAACCAGATGATTACTGCGTGACTTTCATAAAAAATTATACTCAGCCTGTCAGTGTTTTGTTCCTAGCTACAGGACTGACTGGAAGCAGTAGCTTCACAATGTGATAATGTTTCCAAACTTTACTGTTCTGAATGAAAATCTACTTAAAAACAAGGAAATGTAGATGTTGGTCATGCTTCCCTTCCCCCTCTCTCAGGTGATGAATTTAATATGTAAGTGTGTGTGTGTGTGTGTGTGTGTGTGTGTGTGTGTGTGTGTGTGTGTGTGTGTGTGTGTGTGTGATTCCATAAGCACTGCTTCTCTGACTTACTCTGGATGAGATCTGGTGTAGTTTATGGTTCCTCTGTGAATTTGAAAAGATAAACTGAATATTGCAAAATAAATGAATAAATGTCACCATATCTGTTTATGTTTGACTTATAGATTCATTACCCTCATAATAGCAAGTGAGCTGACTATACGAAGTCATGCAAGATATGTAACTTGCTCTAATGTGTATAGTTAGTAGTATATCCCCTTTGTTGGTGCACTGCCCATCTGCTTTTCTCTGTTCCCCTTCTGTTTTACCTCTTCCCCAACATGCTTTGTGGCAGAACACCAGGATCCCTCTCAGATTCTATTATTTTTGGCTGTGAAAGTAGCTTTAGCCTGATAACTCTGATGCCATTCAATTTGATTAGCTTATTTTCTTTAGCCATCTGTTTATAATTTCTGCTTCTCATGTGCACAGCACTTGGCCTGCATCCGTTTCATAACTTTTCAACAATACTCATTCTTGGTCATCTTCAAAAGATGTCTTATAAGTCTGGGTGTTAATCCTCCCTTCTCTCTTAGGATAAACTTTCTGATTTTATGCAGTTCTGCAAGTTTTGCTATCTGATCAAAAGGAGAAAATTGGACTTAGGCTGTTGTAAAAAGTATCATATTTAATTGAGCACAGATATTATATGTTGTGATATCCACATGGCCACTTACTGACACTAAACAGGCTGCTCACACTTTAAGGTTTATAAACAACGGCACATATATATTACATATAATGATGTCACATTTCCTCATACTTTGTTCTCCAGTGGTCCAGCAACAAGGATTGAGCTGAACTTGGTCCCCTTAACGATAATTATTCATCAATAAGTAAAATGCCAAATAGTGTCTGGTCATGTTTATTTTCATATCCTAGGTTTGCAACCTTTAACTTTTGACTTCAGTGAGTGAGTGCTGTCAAATGACCAGTGGTTGATAGCTACTCAGAAATCTTTTTGTCTTGTTCTGCATCTCTGACTCTCTGGTTGTGTGCTTGGATCACCAGATATCTTGAATCCCTTAACCATTTTCAGGCAGTGTTGTACTAGTTGAAAATGTCACTCAGCTGCAGTCCCAACTGCTACATGCATCATACTATGCCCTCATAGTAACCCACACCAGTGGTACCTCACATTACCTAATTATAATATAGAAAACAAAGTTTGTTTGTTAGTTACTTGGTTACTGTTTAAGTGATTTTGCATTCAGATTCCTATTGCATGCAGACATACATGATTGTGGGTGTGTATAATCTGGTATGTTTATGTGTGTGTGTGTGTGTGTGTGTGTGTGTGTGTGTGTGTGTGTGTGTGTGTGTGTGTGTGTGTGTGTGTGTGTGTGTGTGCATATGTATACTGACACATGGATTTAGCCAATGATATCTTTTAACAGTTATGTGAGGGTACGTGTAATATTTTACACTGAATTTTCTAGTAAATTATAATAACAGAATACTAATTTCTTCACTTGTAATTCATTGCTCTTAGTCTGTATCAATATGGTACTGAAGAAATGTAGCAAATATTTTTATAGTATTTGTGAATGAGAAAAACTTTACATGCAGATGGTGAATAAATAATCATAATTGGTTTATAAACTATGAATGGGCATGCTTTTGCAAATTCTGTATGCAAATAAGTTAATAGTTTGAAAGTGAAAAGTTAAACACAGAACAGAAAGGCAACAATGTTGTACTGTGACAAAAGTATATTAAAGGAAGAAGCTATAAACTTTTTTTTCTGACTGTCACCGGCTGTGAATGTTAGCTGCCATCACCTCCTCTCCTCATCCTTTGGATCTACCACACTCACTTTTGTTCTCTCCTGAGCTCAGTCCAAATGACGTGTGGGCTGGTGAGGAGGGTAAGCATAATGGTGCCATCTTATACTGCTGCCAGGGAGTGGGGTCTTTTAAGCTTCCAGTTGGCATTATACAAAAGGTCAGTTCCAGGAATGGAGATGTTGCTGACCTAAAGATCACATGAATAACCAATGCATTGTTCCTGAAAGGGTTACGTTTCAAATGAGTCTTATGCATTCAGTTTATAATATTTTAAAGATATCATTACATCACACTGGAATCCATTAAATGTTCTACAGAGAATGTGAGGGTTAAATCGTTAACATTAACTCTATGATAGCTACAAGCCTCTCCTTTGAATTACCTCAGTCAGAGGTCAAACATATACACAAATGAAAATAGTGGAAAACAATGTGAAACCGTTAAGAATCCATACAAGCTAGAATAACTATTATAAGACTAAATTTATCACACCACCTTCTGTGATCATCCTAAAATGTAAGAGACAAACTAGTTCACAAATGTGGAGAATAAGCCACAGTAGGAAAATAGTTGATCCAAATGTATGAATGTCATCAAGAAATCAAGGAGGGCCACATGGGGTAACATCTTTGATTCCTTGCCACGTAGAACACTAATGAGAGTAGTGTACATACTGTGAAAGTCCTCAACCCTGAATGAAAATAGTTAAGAAGTCACAAGACTTTAAAAAAATACTGAAGCTCTAAATAATTGACTTTCTCAGGAAGGTTTCTTATTGCGGGCAGATCAGAGATGAGGATGTAATTTTTAATATTATGGGGATCTATAGTTGGTTTCTTGATGGTGGAAGCAATCAAGATCTTCTTTAATATTGAATGGAAATATTCCAAACCACAGGAAATGTCAGACATTCAGAAAATAACTACACCTATGATATATAGACAAAATAAATATACTTTGGTTGTGCCAGATTCTGGACAGTTATTTAGTAGTATATAAGCACACTTTCAAATACATTTCATATGAATAATGGACAAACTGAAAGGCATTACACAATTAAGAAACTGTCTTCTTCCTCATTTACTTTGTTGCTGTCTGGATGCAGTATGTGGAGTCTCACAACTGACCAAGTCCACATTTCCCAGTAGGAACTGAACAGCAACCTTACATTCTAAGGCAGAATATGTTTTTTGAGTGACTACAGACTGAGCTGAAGAGTCTGCCCACAGTACAGAAAAATTTAACATGGAAGAATTCAACTCGGAGAAGCCATGGACAAGAATTTTACCTATTGCTGACTAGTATTTTCTCCCAGTTTATTCTTATTTTCTGGCAGATGGATCTTACTTCAGTTGTGCTCCATCCTTAACGCCTCCCTCTTGATGTTGCAGAGTTCTTTATGGTACTGTGCTGCAAATATTCTTTTGCAGATGAAGTGTATGTGAGATCAGGTGACATGGTTCACATCATCACAGACTTGCTGTATGTCATATTATAAGTCTCCATTAAGTGGCCAGCAACTACCACTCCCATTGCTCCATAACAAACTGGTTAAGTACTAGATCAGGATGACCACTCTTTACTGCAAAATTTCAGTCTGTGGTGCTGTGAAAAATGCTTTTACATAATAAAATAAAACTGTTAATTAAATAATTTCTTGTATTACATGTAATACTAATATGATGGCCAGCTTGTCATCAAATGGGTTGAATAGTTGTTATGATAGATGATAATTGACAACCCTGCCTAACACTGTTTTTTCCATGAAAAAATATTGTGTAGTGTCTAACTGATATACATGTGATTAGGGCCCATTGAAATAATTTCCAATTAAATTTATAATATGGGCTGCAAATCTATATCGTAAGACCCTAAACATAAACTGATGACTCAGGAAATCAAAGGATTGGAAGGCATCAATTGCCATTAGTGTTTTACCTTTACCCTTTAAGGTTGAATCTGGTTTTATGAATTTCAGACTGGAAATCCTTTGTCATTGATCTGTCTGAAGTTAACCTAAATTGAAAAGAGGAAAATATTTGTTTAAGTGGGTGTCATTTCAGAGCTGACGATCTTAAGTATTGGTATTCAGCAACATAACACACATGCAGCTGTATATGTAGTTCCTCAATTATCAACAATGCAAATGGTTATAGATGAATTCGATGAGTGAGAAAACATCATACTGGTAGCATATACAGTACACTAACTATAAAACTGATACTTTTCAAAGAATTCCTTCCAACACACATCTGGGTCTGGAGATTTGTTGTAGGAAGGACTTCATTATCCACTCCTGCCATTTAACATGCAAAAATGTCACTGCTTCTATAACCATGATTAGCAAAGGAAACCTTTCTACATCATTATCAAATGAATAATTATTATAATGGTATATAACTGCAAAATATTCTGAAAACATCTAGTTAGTTGCTTCTATCTATAAAATGTTTTAGTAATAATCTATCATTTGAATGAGATGTTAAACTGGGGACTCATCTGCCTGAATAGGTGGTAAACTCAAGTGAATGTAAAAGACAGAATGGTATTTATAGAAAAGAGGATGGGTACTTTATTAACATTTATATCTGTTTTATATCATACAAACTCATTAAATTAATTATTTGCGTACTCATTTTTACATTAGTACTTAACATTATGTACAAGTTAGCAACATAAAAACATTTAACTAAATGATTCTATTATTTTCATTCCTGTTTTCTTTTATATTTACCTTCTAGCCCCCCAACCTTTCTTTCACAACCATCTTATTTTAGCGAGTACATCCTCTTCCTCCATTTTCTTGTTATATAATAAATTCTTACACCTTTTTCCCATGACATCCCTGTTGTCACAAACAGTACTTTATCCCATTTATCAATATCGTTTTTCTTTACTTTATCATACTTTGCGTATAATGTCATAGTCATATTTATACAGTTAACTCCTTCCCATCCATATTTATTTTATAAGATATTTCAAATCTTTTTCTATTATGATTTTTCATCTTCTTTTAATTTCTTCCATGGGTACACCAGCATGCATCCCAATCACATCTTCAAGAACATAGTGAAAGGGCAAGGATTTAGAATGTCGTGGCTTAATCCTGATGCTGGAAAATTTGAGGTTGATTTAAATGACTTAAAAGTTAGATTGAGGGAAAAAGGTTCTAAGAACCAAGATATAGTAGGTCACTTTGAGACATTACTGTCCACAGACATACTATAGCAAGACCATACTTCTCCCAGGAGGTGCCACACACAAACATTTCTGTTAAACCCGTCTGTGATATGGCATGCATGCCTATGTTTTTTGGGAACAACATTAACATTATAACAGATGCTATGAAGAAAAACTGGCCTATACTAACTACTGACTTGACCATTAAGAATATTGTAGGAGACAAACCTAAATTCTCTTTTAAGAATAAAAGAAATTTGAAATGTATGCTTTGCTATCCTAAAGATTTGAACACAGATCAACAGAGGGGGGTTACAGTTCCTTGCAGGGAAAAGCAGTTTTTGCAGATATATTTATTCCACTGGGGAGTTTATACACCCTGGTTTTAATAAAGTTTTTAAATTTAATACAGCAGCTAGTTAGACACAGCTGATGTGGTTTATTTAGCAGTTTGCTCTTACAGAATGCTTTTGTAGGCAAGACCAACAGACATTTCAGAGCCAGAATAAGAGAGCATATTTATGATATAAAGAAAGGACATCTTAATAATGCATTAGCTAAGCATATACATAACTATGGACATACACATACATTCAAGTTTTTAGTTATGGAAAGAGTAACAGCTGGCAATAGAGGGGAGATGGCTATAGAGGGGGGATACAGAGAATAAAACTGAGGTATCTGAAGCAAAATGGATAATCAGAATGCGTGCTGATGCTGGTTTTGGCCTCACTGATAAGGTACCGCTCAAACCCCTCTTGGAAGATAGACCTTTGTATAAAGAAGATTATATGACTTGACACAATATACTATATATACACAGAATACCTTGTGCTATTACTTTAAATGCCAATGGAGAGAATAATGTATTTGGGGGGAATTGTTCTGATTGGTTGTTGGTCTAATGCTGTGTATTATTTAAAGCATATGTATGAGTTAAAACCTTTGAACATCTGATAAAGCAGTGTCTCAACTGTGAAAGCGCTTATGTGGTAATTTTAATAATTTTTTTATACCACCTCATTGCTTGAGTCACTTTTATGTTTTTTGGACATATTCCTTGATTTTAAGTGCATCATTTATCCTTAGTGCCACAATTATTGTTGGCACACCAATTTTTCCCCTAAACCATATTATAACATTATTTTCTTTTTCAATCATCTTCATTAACTTTTAGCTTCTATACTTTCATTTGATTGTTACGTTCTTTTCCTTCCATCTTGTGCCTTTTTCTTTTCTTTTCCCTATTTTTTTTCTTCCCATGGATTTTGATGTTTTTCATACATCATCTTACCTATCATTTCTTTTTGTCTTTGAGTAATAAGTAAAACTTTCTCATTACCCCAAATAAATGCATAGATGGTAAATGCACCACTGGATTTTTTAAATTTAAACCACCTTCTTTTTTGTTATAAATTATCCCTGTTTTTACCGGGTTCAGCCTTGAGCCCCAAATGAAGCTAAAAAAAAATCTTCAATAATTCTTTTTCCATTTGATTGGGAAACACAGACACTCACACACACACACACACACACACACACACACACACACACACACACACACACACACACACACGCACACACATACACACACACACACACACACACGCACACACACACACACACACACACACACACATATATATATATATGCTATTTTCCCTAATAAATAAGTATTCAGCATCTGGCCAAGGCGTTTGATAACATTCCCCACTCAGGAATCATAGAAACACTCACTAAGCTAGGCATCAATCCCTGTATCACTAGGTGGGTTGCAAACTGGCTCACAGATAGAACCCACAGTGTAAAAATAGCAGAATCCAACTCAGACTGCCAACCAGTCACGAGTGGAGTCCCCCAGGGTTCAGTCCTGGGTCCTCTCCTGTTTATTATCTACTTCTCTGAAGTCCAGGCCAACACAAAGGGTCTCTGGCTGACAAAGTTCACGGACGATTGCAAGTCAGGAGCTATTATTAACTCCCCAAGTGATGCTGACATCCTACAAAAGGCCTCACTGAGACCAACAACTGGTGTTAAAACCATGGCCTTAAGGTCAATGCCAAAAAATGTGTAATCATCCCCTTTGGGAAAAACCCGGTTCCCATGAATTACCACACCAATGGTAGTCCACTAAATACAGAAGGTGTTATAAGAGATCTGGGAACACAGGTTGGCAGCAACCTCTCTTTTGACCACCACATTGCCACTGTGTTCAGAAAGTCCTTCCATGTGGCACATCTCATTACTAAGGGTTTTGCATCCAGGAAGAAAGAGGTCGTTGTCTCCCTCTACTCTTCCCTCATTAGACCGATCATCGAGTACAATGCCCCATTTGGAATGTACCTCACTAGACACCTGCAACAACTAGAGAGGCTGCAAAAATACCTCACAAAGAGGATCCCAGGCCTTAAACACTTGTCCTATATGGACATACTCAAAAAACACTAACTATTCTCTGTCTCATATTGCCTACTTAGAGGCGATCTCTGCTTGACATACAACACCATGTCTGATCCAGCTCTGTTAGAAATGCTACATCTAAAGAAATCCAATCCCTCTGCCCCACACACTCTAGTGACCTCAACCTCATTACCACAATCAACAGAACATGTTGGAGGGACAGGTTCATAACCCAGAGACTGCCCTTGCTATGGAATAGACTTCCCATGTATGTCAAACAGAGCATCTCATTGGCCCTCTTCAAGAGAAATCTTGATGAGTGGATGGGAAATAGAAAATTCACCCCGGGGATCACTCCAGTGGCTCTACTCAACAGAGGCACTAGCAACTAAGGTTGGGTGGCATGATGTCAGGGTAATCCTATGGGTTAGGTTTGTAAAGGCTCCAGGGCCATTAGCCTAGTACATACCTATGAACCTATGAACCTATATATGTCCTTTTCTGAAATGTTAAATAAACTTTCCCCACTAAGCTAACATTTTATTTATTCCAGAACCTCTCTCCCTTGACATAGTATGCTCTCATACCCACCAATTCTTACTCCCAAACATCTTTATTTCCATTCTTGCAAAATATATTTTATTTACTTTTTATCTCACCAAATTCCTTGCAGTTCATTTTGTTTAGCTATATACCCGCTTGCTACAGCGTTTTGATCCTTATTTCACTTATCTATCCCTTGTTTTTGGTATTAGAAGTAAATCATCTGCATGTCTTATACATATTTGTAATATGACATTTCCTTCTATCTCACATCTTACCACCCTCATTTCATACATGCATGTCTGTACTACTGCATTAATTACTAATGCAAATAAGCAAATATTCATTGGACAAACTGTTTACTCCTATCTTGAAACTTATTTTTCCATCCATCCATTTATCATAACTTGTATCCATGAATTTTCATAACATTTCTTTAGTACATTAATATTTTTTCTCATATATCATATGCTCCCAAAATCTACTATATGGCTTTATGACTCATTTTATAAATGGCTTTAGCTGCATCACATGCTATCAGTCTTTACTACTGTTTTCATTGTAATTAACATTTATTTTACCTTTCTTCATTTTATATCATAGATCCTTTCTCCCACTATCCCATCCAATACTTTCTCCATTTTTTAAATAGTTTTTCATACATATTTTATTGTCAGTATTCCTTAGTGTTAAAGACCTCCATTTTTATATATTTTCTTTCACCCCTTTTCCCTATACATTTCTGTCACTCCACCACATATGTCTTTCATTATACTTTCACTCATCCATTCAATATATATTATTAAAGCTTCTCTTTTACCTTTATTTGTTTCAATGTAATACTCATTAATTATACCATGCAATCCAGGTGCTGATTTAGTTTTACCTTCTTTTATCATCTTCTTCATTTTTTATTGTTATATAATTTTCTAAAAAAAAAAAATTCTTTACTTTTTCAGATATTTTTTCACTCTCAGTTTGGCTTGCCATTTCCTCTTTTCATACATTTTCTCTATAAAATTCTCTACCACCTCCATAATATATTTTTGTTTGTATTTTATGTCTGCCTTTCCTTCTAATACAATATCCATCCATCCTCCCTTCTCTCATTTTTACTTCTTTTCATAAATAACGGGGAACATCTTCTTTTTACATCATTTTCATAGGTTCACAGGTTCATAGGTAGGTACTAGGCTATTGGTCCTGGGGCCTATACAAGTCCAGTCAAAAAGGTACCCTGGCTTTTGCCACCCAAGAAAATGATTTTCCTGTGCCCCTGTCGAGCAGAGCCACAGAGGTGATCCCTGGGGTGAATTTCCTATTTCCTAACCAATCATCAAGATTTTTCTTGAAGAGTGCTAATGAGGAGCTTTGTTTGATGTAGATAGGTAGTTTATTCCAGAGTATGGGAAGTCTTTGGGACAGGAATCTATCCCTCCGGCATGTTCTGTTTATTGTGGTGACAAAGTTTAGGTCCCTAGAGCATGTAGCTCGGAGGGATTGGGATTTCTTTAAGTGGTGCATGTCCAACAGCTCTGCATTTGACATAGCTTTGTATGTTAGGCAGAGATCACCTCTGAGTAGGCGATATGCGACGGAGTAAAGCTGGAGTTTTTTTAGATGGTTTGCATAGGGCATTTGGTTGAGGCCGGTAATCCTCTTTGTGAGGTATTTCTGCAGCCTTTCCAGTTGTTGTAGACGTCTTGTGAGGTACATACCAAAAGGGGCATTGTACTATATAATGGGTCTAATGAGTGATGAGTAGAGGGGAACAATGACCTCTTTTTTTCTGGATGAGAAACCTTTTGTGATGAGGTGTGCCATGTAGAAGGATTTCCTGACTACTGTGGCGATGTGATTATCAAAGGAGAGACTACTGTCCACCTGTGTCCCAAGGTCTCTTATTACACTTTCGGTGTTAAGTATACTACCGCCTATGTTGTACTCCATGGGTACAGAATTTTTACCAAAAGGGATATGACAATGCAATTTTTGGCATTGAGCTTGAGGCCATGGCTTTGACACCAGGCATCTGTCTCAGTGAGGCCCTTTTGTAGGATGTCCGCATTGTTAGGAGTTTTGATTATGGCTCCTAGTTTGCAGTCATCTGCGAAATTTGTTAGACCTTCTGTGTTAGCCTGTACTTCAGAGAAGTAGATACCAAACAGGAGAGGACCCAGGACTGAACCCTGTGGTACTCCACTTGTCACTGGTCTGAAGTCAGATTTGGAGTCTGCTACTTTCACAGTGTGGGTTCTGTCAGTGAGCCAGTTGGCAACCCATCTTGTGACATAGAGATTTATACCTAGTTTAGTGAGTTTATCTATAATTCCAGAGTGGGGAATGGTGTTGAAAGCCTTGGCAAGATCTAGATAGGCTGTGTGAACCACCTTACCTTTGTCAACAGCTTTGGTGACTGCTTCAAAGAAGTCTATCAAGTTTAGGAGACATGATCTGCCTTTTACAAACCCAAACTGGGTGGGGTCCAGGCATTTGAGATTACCATTATCTTTGTTTATAAGTTCCATGATAAAACGTTCCATGGCCTTGCAGACCAGGCTCATCAGGCTAATGGGGCGGTAGTTCATGGGGTCCGTGGTGGCTCCCTCCTTGTGGAGTGGGATAACCGTCGCTGTGCGCCATTCAGCAGGCACAAAGCCTGAGGTGAGGCTATGATTGAACATGGTACTTAGATGGGTTCTAGATCGTTTTGTAGTTCATGTAGAACGCAGCCTGGGATGTTGCCTGGTCCCATGTATGCTTTGTTCTTGGCTTTGGAGAGTGTGGTTTTTACCTGTGCAGCTGTGATTACAGGAACTTTGCATTCTTCCAGTATAGAGATGGGCTCTTTAGGGGGTGAGAGGGGGGGTAAAGTTAGCACTGAACCTGTCTGCCAGGATGTTGGCAATATCAGTTGGGTCTGTATATTTAGTGCCATTGTGCTGTAACTCATAGCAGATCTGAGTGTTGCCATTGAGATTCTTGACATAGCTATAGAATGCTTTGTGGTTGTATTTAGAATTAGTGGCAATTTTTTTTTTTTGTAACTAGCTTTGGAGGATTTTATCAGGGATCGCAGCTTCTTACTGAGGCTGACCAGGGAGCTCCTCCACTCATGGGAATTTACTCTCTTTTTCAACAGTTTCTTCCTTCTATTGTACAGTTTGTTTATGGCAGGGGACCACCAGATTGGCTTCTTTTTTTTGGAGGATAGCATCTTGGTTCTGTTTTGGATAGTACGATCCATGCACTCATGTAAGTGCTTATAAAGTGTAATTGTGTAGGATTCAGTAGTCGTAACTGTATTGTCCATCTGCATGAGTGCCATGAAGTTCACCACTTCTGTCTTAAGGAGCATGAATTTTTCATCTTTTTTCTATATTATTTTCATATATTTATTTTCTATTTTTACTATTTTGCCTCTTTCTCATAATTCCATGAAATTTCTTTATATTTCATCTATCAAAGACACCACCTTCTCTAGATTTGAACCCTGACTCTATGACATTACCATGAAACTTTGACATGATTAGAGGGTTTGCCATTTCTAAATATATTTTTATGCTTCTGCTTATACATTAACCATTACTGTATCCAATTTTAATAAATGTTCTTACTTCCACATGATCTTTCCATAATATTTTTCTCATCATTTCAACTCCACAGTTAATCTCTTTATCCCTTTTCCCTTCTTTTAGTATTTTGCCGTATTCCCCTATTCTGTCTTATACTGCTATATGATCTGAAAACTCATATGTGCTCCCCCTGTTAATTCTTTCATGGTTTTAGAGTAAACGATAGCATAAACTATATAATCAGTTTAGGTTTTAAAATTTTCCTTTTATATATTCATTCTCTATACTTTTAAATCTATCTAGTTTATTAATTCCCCTAACTGCTTAGTATCTTGTGTTATTTTCCCCTTACTTTCCTCAGGTTGCAGCTAAAATATCCTTTAATCTTTCTTCAGCATCCACTTTCCCATACCACCTACTCTTTCATCATCTTCTCTTGTAATAATTTTTGTCTTTTTATTGAGTTTTCCTCTTCTAATTAGAGACATTAAATTGAGAAATGTCCAAATTCTTGACATTTTCTGCAACAGGCTTACAGTGTTTTAATGTATGCACTCATCCCCCCCACGTAGGCCACATCTTTGTTTATTACAGCATTAAATTATTTTCATTCCCACAGAAATAACATCTTTGGGTTTGCCCGAATATCTAACAGATCCTATCTTACTATTCAAATTACTGTACTTGAAATATGCTTAATTTGCTCATCCTTAACATCCTGATGCCCAGACCATATATTTTTTATAACATATTTTTAACTACATGTATTGTACAATATACTGAAAAAAAGCTGTTTTTTATTCATGCTCATCCACATGTAAATTCATATATTGCACATTTATTTTTTTAGCTGTAGTCCCAAGCTATGATATAAATAGTCTTTCCATGGCACCTTTCCTGTGGCTGTTGAAAAACTGCAAATAGTTGCCCCTCTTAGTTCCTTCTTCAAGTCTTCCTTGCCATGCTACATCTGTATAACTTATTTCTTGTAACAAACCCTTAAAACTGGCTTCTTCATGTCTTTATCACTTTGTCGAAGATTTATTTTCACAAACCTTTGTTCATTGACCCTAGTACAGTGAACATTCATATCAGTGACTGTTTACTTTAATGAACGACTTACCCAGGGAAAGGAACGAGTTGGCCATCATAAGAAATTTGCCCTTTTCCCCACTGTAGTGTGATCTTGGAGTTGGTATATATAAATATGTGTGTGTGTGTGTGTGTGTGTGTGTGTGTGTGTGTGTGTGTGTGTGTGTGTGTGTGTATGTATATATATATATATATATATATATATATATATATATATATAGTTGGGGGGTATGGGTGTATAGCCACCCACATGGGTGGGTTTGAAATACTGTGCTTTGTGTGATGGTTGGAATGCTGGGAAACTCATTCCTTTCCCTTGGTAAGTCTTTCGTTGAAGTGAACATTCACTGATGTGAATGTTCACTATAGTAGGGTCAAATGAACGTTCATGGAAATTAACCTTTGATGGACCGATATAGACCCAGCTCCTTTAGCAGCTGAGAATAGCTCCAGTGTTTCCCTTCACCAGCTGTCACTTTTGTGTCCAACCCAGTTTTTTCCTCCTGTAATACTCTGTCCACCTTGTCACTCCATCACACTTCCTCTTCTTCCTTTGGCTCTGCCTGGTTCATCAAATCTATCAGCACCTATGCCTCCAGTTATCTAATTTCCAACTGTGTAACAGTTAGTTCATCTCCTTCTTCTTCATTTAGTAAGTTTTCTCCTGCTCCTTTCACCATATCTGTTGTAGTCTCCTCCATTTTGGAATTTCTGCAACGTCAGTCGCCCTGCTAGACAGGGGCCCAGGGAAGTAAATAGTGTGGGAAGAAATAGCCAGGGAATTGTTATGGCTAGGCTTGTATAGGCCCTAGGGCTGATAGCCTAGTACCAACCTATGAACCTATGAACTTATGAGCCCTCCAGTGCCACCATACAACTTCAAAGAGTGCTTCACTTCCTGTCCTCCAAAGAGTAGGGGAAGTTTCCCAGTGCACTAGCCAAGTTTTCCCTAGGAGTATAAATAGCACCTTGAGTCACCCCTGAAAAGAGACCTCTGTCTTAATGGAGCAAACCTACTGAATAAAAGTTAAATAAATTGATTGCTGCTTTCATGTTAAATTCTCAATTAAGTTTATTGGATGCACAGATCAGTAAAAAAGTCAACAATGGAAAAATTTGGTTTAAATAAAAAAACACTAAAGTATTTAGGCTGTGTGTGTGTGTGTGTGTGTGTGTGTGTGTGTGTGTGTGTGTGTGTGTCTGTGTGTGTGTGTACACCTCAATCTGTCTGCAGGTCTGTGCATCTAAATGTCTTTGATCAACAAAAATAAGTCAGACTTTAACAAATTTGCAATGCTTTCAACTCCAGTCTGGTACTGCTGAATGAAAGTATAGTCTAATATCCTTGTATATAATACCATAAACTAATCTAGCTGAGGGTAAAATATATAAAGATCAAAGCTTGCACCATCTTAACTGTACTTTTATGAACATTTGCATTCCTTCTTTCATGTGGCAATTTCTGGAGGATGGTCTTCAAAGCTCTCATTTTAATAATATCAAGAAAAGTTATCAGTGAGCTTTAAAAACTGACATTCAAGGGTCCTTCCTCACCCTGAATTGCTGTGGATTGTTTGAGTTATCTATCCTTTGAGCAATGTCGGTTTGATATATAGTTTAACTGAATACACATGTTGCTGCATAGCAAAAGCCAAATGATATAGTCTGAACTTGATTGCATACAGAATACCATTGAAGGCACCTGTGAGATTTAGATGATGTTTTCAAGAATATGCTTTTAACTCGTCAGCTTTATCATTCACTTAATTTTTCTTATTTTTAGCATTAAGCCCTTTGAATTTCATTTTGTCTGTATTGTTATAATCCCATTTGTATCCTAAACTGCATTTATGTTAGAAGACTGGTAAATGTACTTGGGATGTCTGTAGAGACTGAAATTATGCTGTCTCACAATAAAGCCAAATTATTCATTTTCTAAGAAAAGCATTTACTGTGTTTGCCAAGAAAAGGAGGAGGGGCATTTATTTTAGTAGCTTTGGTTTGGGCTTGTATTGAAATGGGTGACATTCAGTTTGTATAATTTAAGCTTTAGTTTCATAATAAAGTTAATTTATTTTACAGGATGTGTTTTACATTCTAGAAATGCAGATATTTCCATTGTCAGGATTACCACTGACTCCCTCAGGGCACATCAAATCATTCCATCACTAGAATGATGATTATATTTGAGCAAATGCTTACATTTATTAATACTGCCTTCCTTTAAGTTTCATTCATATCAGCATATGGATATGATCTAGACTGCAAAGCCAGTACTTCAGCTCTAACTTAATACATACATTTACATCCATTCTGACAAACAGCAAAAATCTCACTGCCTTAGATTTCAGTTTAGTAGTATCAGATAATTGTTTGATAACAATGTTATAACACAAACAACTGAAAAATAACAGAAATAGTGTTGCCTTAGAGCACTGCATAATCTGCATAAATTTTAGAGGGGCATGGTGGAGGGTATAAATCAGTGCAATACAAGTAGACTCTGAATGAAAAAGGACTTTGTGTACTTAACATACATATATACATTCTGGAAGGATCTGGTTGCCACTTGCACTCTGAAAATAGTTGCTTGGCCCTAAGCCCTTGCTCACTCTGAATACTAATTTTAGTGTTACACTAACTTGGAATAAAGAAAATATTTGATATGATCTTACACTCAAATTTTCACATACCTTCAAAATAGTAAAACTGTGGAGTTAGCATATTTCAAGGCTGGGATTGTGAAGTTAGAGTCTCTGTTTTGGTGGATAGGGGAATGAAGTTCCCTTACAAAAACATTTTGTTAAAGTATTGCTGATAGTATGATGTTTCTACTAATTGTAGTTTGACTAAATGATGTTTCAACCAAATGTGCGATTTACTAAATGTGGTTTCAACCATTTTAGTTCAATGCATTGAGAGATAGTCATATGTCATTCTTTTAAATGGCACATAAATGCAGGGCCAGTTATAAAGAAGGCATTGTCCCTAAAGAAAGCTCAAAAGATGAAAGCAAAATCCCAGAAGAATGACTAAAAAAATAACATTCTGATCAATCTAGATATTGTTGACAGATGAAAATGTAACTCAATTTACTCTCCACCATTTGTAAATAGCACCAGTTTTACAGCAAGACACAAGATATCCAAGACACAAACATAAAGGACCAAAGATAATCCCACTTCAAAGTTAAGTAATTATCTGGTACAATAGAGACGTAAGGCACTGCACACAGACGACTCCGAAATGTAGGGATTCTTGACTGACTGAAATGGTACTATTTTATACATGCACATATATTTTGTATATGCATATATTTTGCTTGTTTTATGTCTTGGTATGGGATTTATATTTCCCTGGTGAACTATCAGGAAGTGATGTAGAGACAGCTAGTTATTCGATTGGTCAGGAGCAGTATTTAAACTTGGTTAGCCAGCATTTTTTTATCCGATGACGTCATTTACCCAACAAAAGCGCTTAATCTTTGGATTGCTGGGAGTTTGTTTGTTAATTTGTTGTAACCAGAATGATTTTATTGAACTTTTGGATTTCTGGAAGGTCGTTGGTGGTTTTGTGAGTTATATGTAACCAGAACTGTTTTCCTGTCGTGAGTAATTTTTATAAAAAGTACTTTGGTTACACATTTCGGAGTTGTCTGTGTGCAGTGCCTTACATCTGTATTTTACTTGGTTTGTGCTTGCTGTTTCATTTTTACTTAGTTTGTCATTATGGACGTAAGTGACTAACTGTTTAACATAGACGGAGCCGATTTACAGACCGTACTTAGGTCTGTCTCTGCATTAACTCAAACAGTGACTGAGTTATCTAAAAAAGTGGATAAAATCATTAATGACTCTGTGGGTTTGAACCCAAGTTCTTCTACTAATACACGGTCAACTATTTGTTCTACCATTCCTCCCGGGAAGGGAACTGGCTGTCACAATGATGCTGGCGAGGGAGGGACTAATTCTAATCCAATCAGTGGTCCTGTTTCGCAGACACATAATTTGCATGAGCCACTGCATGACGACAATGCCAACATCTCTGTGGAACATTGGCTAAAGACTGAGTTTGGCCTTAATTTTGTGAGAGACACCACGTTTATTGTTTATTGTGGTGACAAGGTTTAGGTCCCTAGAGCATGTAGCTCGGAGGGATTGGGATTTCTTTAAGTGGTGCATGTCCAACAGCTCTGCATTTGACATAGCTTTGTATGTTAGGCAGAGATCACCTCTGAGTAGGCGATATGCGACGGAGTAAAGCTGGAGTTTTTTGAGATGGTTTGCATAGGGCATCTGTTTGAGGCCGGTAATCCTCTTTGTGAGGTATTTCTGCAGCCTTTCCAGTTGTTGTAGATGTCTTGTGAGGTACATACCAAAAGGGGCATTGTACTCTATAATGGGTCTAATGAGTGATGAGTAGAGGGGAACAATGACCTCTTTTTTTCTGGATGACAAACCTTTTGTGATGAGGTGTGCCACGTAGCAGGATTTCCTGACTACTGTGGCGATGTGATTATCAAAGGAGAGACTACTGTCCACCTGTGTCCCAAGGTCTCTTATTACACTTTCGGTGTTAAGTATACTACCGCCTATGTTGTACTCCATGGGTACAGAGTTTTTACCAAAAGGGATATGACAATGCACTTTTTGGCATTGAGCTTGAGGCCATGGCTTTGACACCAGGCATCTGTCTCAGTGAGGCCCTTTTGTAGGATGTCCGCATTGTTAGGAGTTTTGATTATGGCTCCTAGTTTGCAGTCATCTGCGAAATTTGTTAGACCTTCTGTGTTAGCCTGTACTTCAGAGAAGTAGATACCAAACAGGAGAGGACCCAGGACTGAACCCTGTGGTACTCCACTTGTCACTGGTCTGAAGTCAGATTTGGAGTCTGCTACTTTCACAGTGTGGGTTCTGTCAGTGAGCCAGTTGGCAACCCATCTTGTGACATAGAGATTTATACCTAGTTTAGTGAGTTTATCTATAATTCCAAAGTGGGGAATGGTGTTGAATGCCTTGGCAAGATCTAGATAGGCTGTGTGAACCACCTTACCTTTGTCAACAGCTTTGGTGATTACTTCAAAGAAGTCTATCAGGTTTAGGAGACATGATCTGCCTTTTACAAACCCAAACTGGGTGGGGTCCAGGCATTTGAGATTACCAATATCTTTGTTTATAAGTTCCATTATAAAACGTTCCATGGCCTTGCAGACCAGGCTCATCAGGCTAATGGGGCGGTAGTTCATGGGGTCTGTGGTGGCTCCCACCTTGTGGAGTGGGATAACCGTCGCTGTGCGCCATTCAGCAGGCACAAAGCCTGAGGTGAGGCTATGATTGAACATGGTACTTAGGTGGGTTCTAGTTCGTTTTGTAGTTCATGTAGAACACAGCCTGGGATGTTGTCTGGTCCCATGTATGCTTTGTTCTTGGCTTTGGAGAGGGTGTTTTTTACCTGTGCAGCCGTGATTACAGGAACTTTGCATTCTTCCAGTATAGAGATGGGCTCTTTAGGGGGTGAGAGGGGGGGTAAAGTTAGCACTGAACCTATCTGCCAGGATGTTGGCAATATCAGTTGGGTCTGTATATTTAGTGCCATTGTGCTGTAACTCAGAGCAGATCTGAGTGTTGCCATTGAGATTCTTGACATAGCTATAGAATGCTTTGTGGTTGTATTTAGAATTAGTGGCAATTTTTTTTTTTGTAACTAGCTTTGAAGGATTTTATCAGGGATCGCAGCTTCTTATTGAGGCTGACCAGGGAGCTCCTCCACTCATGGGAATTTACTCTCTTTTTCAACAGTTTCTTCCTTCTGTTGTACAGTTTGTTTATGGCAGGGGACCACCAGATTGGCTTCTTTTTTTTGGAGGATAGCATCTTGGTTCTGTTTTGGATAGTACGATCCATGCACTCATGTAAGTGCTTATAAAGTGTAATTGTGTAGGATTCAGTAGTCGTAACTGTGTTGTCCATCTGCATGAGTGCCATGAAGTTCACCACTTCTGTCTTAAGGAGCATGAATTTTTCATCTTTTTTCTATATTATTTTCATATATTTATTTTCTATTTTTACTATTTTGCCTCTTTCTCATAATTCCATGAAATTTCTTTATATTTCATCTATCAAAGACACCACCTTCTCTAGATTTGAACCCTGACTCTATGACATTACCATGAAACTTTGACATGATTAGAGGGTTTGCCATTTCTAAATATATTTTTATGCTTCTGCTTATACATTAACCATTACTGTATCCAATTTTAATAAATGTTCTTACTTCCACATGATCTTTCCATAATATTTTTCTCATCATTTCAACTCCACAGTTAATCTCTTTATCCCTTTTCCCTTCTTTTAGTATTTTGCCGTATTCCCCTATTCTGTCTTATACTGCTATATGATCTGAAAACTCATATGTGCTCCCCCTGTTAATTCTTTCATGGTTTTAGAGTAAACGATAGCGTAAACTATATAATCAATTTCGGTTTTAAAATTTTCCTTTTATATATTCATTCTCTATACTTTTAAATCTATCTAGTTTATTAATTCCCCTAACTGCTTAGTATCTTGTGTTATTTTCCCCTTACTTTCCTCAGGTTGCAGCTAAAATATCCTTTAACCTTTCTTCAGCATCCACTTTCCCATACCACCTACTCTTTCATCATCTTCTCTTGTAATAATTTTTGTCTTTTTATTGAGTTTTCCTCTTCTAATTAGAGACATTAAATCAAGAAATGTCCAAATTCTTGACATTTTCTGCAACAGGCTTACAGTGTTTTAATGTATGCACTCATCCCCCCCACGTAGGCCACATCTTTGTTTATTACAGCATTAAATTATTTTCATTCCCACAGAAATAACATCTTTGGGTTTGCCCGAATATCTAACAGATCCTATCTTACTATTCAAATTACTGTACTTGAAATATGCTTAATTTGCTCATCCTTAACATCCTGATGCCCAGACCATATATATTTTTTATAACATATTTTTAACTACATGTATTGTACAATATACTGAAAAAAAGCTGTTTTTTATTCATGCTCATCCACATGTAAATTCATATATTGCACATTTATTTTTTTAGCTGTAGTCCCAAGCTATGATATAAATAGTCTTTCCATGGCACCTTTCCTGTGGCTGTTGAAAAACTGCAAATAGTTGCCCCTCTTAGTTCCTTCTTCAAGTCTTCCTTGCCATGCTACATCTGTATAACTTATTTCTTGTAACAAACCCTTAAAACTGGCTTCTTTATGTCTTTATCACTTTGTCGAAGATTTATTTTCACAAACCTTTGTTCATTGACCCTAGTACAGTGAACATTCATATCAGTGACTGTTTACTTTAATGAACGACTTACCCAGGGAAAGGAACGAGTTGGCCATCATAAGAAATTTGCCCTTTTCCCCACTGTAGTGTGATCTTGGAGTTGGTATATATAAATATGTGTGTGGGTGTGTATGTGTGTGTGTGTGTGTGTGTGTGTGTGTGTGTGTGTGTATGTGTGTATATATATATATATATATATATATATATATATATATATATATAGTTGGGGGGTATGGGTGTATAGCCACCCACATGGGTGGGTTTGAAATACTGTGCTTTGTGTGATGGTTGGAATGCTGGGAAACTCATTCCTTTCCCTTGGTAAGTCTGTTGAAGTGAACATTCACTGATGTGAATGTTCACTATAGTAGGGTCAAATGAACGTTCATGGAAATTAACCTTTGATGGACCGATATAGACCCAGCTCCTTTAGCAGCTGAGAATAGCTCCAGTGTTTCCCTTCACCAGCTGTCACTTTTGTGTCCAACCCAGTTTTTTCCTCCTGTAATACTCTGTCCACCTTGTCACTCCATCACACTTCCTCTTCTTCCTTTGGCTCTGCCTGGTTCATCAAATCTATCAGCACCTATGCCTCCAGTTATCTAATTTCCAACTGTGTAACAGTTAGTTCATCTCCTTCTTCTTCATTTAGTAAGTTTTCTCCTGCTCCTTTCACCATATCTGTTGTAGTCTCCTCCATTTTGGAATTTCTGCAACGTCAGTCGCCCTGCTAGACAGGGGCCCAGGGAAGTAAATAGTGTGGGAAGAAATAGCCAGGGAATTGTTATGGCTAGGCTTGTATAGGCCCTAGGGCTGATAGCCTAGTACCAACCTATGAACCTATGAACTTATGAGCCCTCCAGTGCCACCATACAACTTCAAAGAGTGCTTCACTTCCTGTCCTCCAAAGAGTAGGGAAGTTTCCCAGTGCACTAGCCAAGTTTTCCCTAGGAGTATAAATAGCACCTTGAGTCACCCCTGAAAAGAGACCTCTGTCTTAATGGAGCAAACCTACTGAATAAAAGTTAAATAAATTGATTGCTGCTTTCATGTTAAATTCTCAATTAAGTTTATTGGATGCACAGATCAGTAAAAAAGTCAACAATGGAAAAATTTGGTTTAAATAAAAAAACACTAAAGTATTTAGGCTGTGTGTGTGTGTGTGTGTGTGTGTGTGTGTGTGTGTGTGTGTGTGTGTGTGTGTGTGTGTCTGTGTGTGTGTGTACACCTCAATCTGTCTGCAGGTCTGTGCATCTAAATGTCTTTGATCAACAAAAATAAGTCAGACTTTAACAAATTTGCAATGCTTTCAACTCCAGTCTGGTACTGCTGAATGAAAGTATAGTCTAATATCCTTGTATATAATACCATAAACTAATCTAGCTGAGGGTAAAATATATAAAGATCAAAGCTTGCACCATCTTAACTGTACTTTTATGAACATTTGCATTCCTTCTTTCATGTGGCAATTTCTGGAGGATGGTCTTCAAAGCTCTCATTTTAATAATATCAAGAAAAGTTATCAGTGAGCTTTAAAAACTGACATTCAAGGGTCCTTCCTCACCCTGAATTGCTGTGGATTGTTTGAGTTATCTATCCTTTGAGCAATGTCGGTTTGATATATAGTTTAACTGAATACACATGTTGCTGCATAGCAAAAGCCAAATGATATAGTCTGAACTTGATTGCATACAGAATACCATTGAAGGCACCTGTGAGATTTAGATTATGTTTTCAAGAATATGCTTTTAACTCGTCAGCTTTATCATTCACTTAATTTTTCTTATTTTTAGCATTAAGCCCTTTGAATTTCATTTTGTCTGTATTGTTATAATCCCATTTGTATCCTAAACTGCATTTATGTTAGAAGACTGGTAAATGTACTGGGGATGTCTGTAGAGACTGAAATTATGCTGTCTCACAATAAAGCCAAATTATTAATTTTCTAAGAAAAGCATTTACTGTGTTTGCCAAGAAAAGGAGGAGGGGCATTTATTTTAGTAGCTTTGGTTTGGGCTTGTATTGAAATGGGTGACATTCAGTTTGTATAATTTAAGCTTTAGTTTCATAATAAAGTTAATTTATTTTACAGGATGTGTTTTACATTCTAGAAATGCAGATATTTCCATTGTCAGGATTACCACTGACTCCCTCAGGGCGCATCAAATCATTCCATCACTAGAATGATGATTATATTTGAGCAAATGCTTACATTTATTAATACTGCCTTCCTTTAAGTTTCATTCATATCAGCATATGGATATGATCTAGACTGCAAAGCCAGTACTTCAGCTCTAACTTAATACATACATTTACATCCATTCTGACAAACAGCAAAATCTCACTGCCTTAGATTTCAGTTTAGTAGTATCAGAAAATTGTTTGATAACAATGTTATAACACAAACAACTGAAAAATAACAGAAATAGTGTTGCCTTAGAGCACTGCATAATCTGCATAAATTTTAGAGGGGCATGGTGGAGGGTATAAATCAGTGCAATACAAGTAGACTCTGAATGAAAAAGGACTTTGTGTACTTAACATACATATATACATTCTGGAAGGATCTGGTTGCCACTTGCACTCTGAAAATAGTTGCTTGGCCCTAAGCCCTTGCTCACTCTGAATACTAATTTTAGTGTTACACTAACTTGGAATAAAGAAAATATTTGATATGATCTTACACTCAAATTTTCACATACCTTCAAAATAGTAAAACTGTGGAGTTAGCATATTTCAAGGCTGGGATTGTGAAGTTAGAGTCTCTGTTTTGGTGGATAGGGGAATGAAGTTCCCTTACAAAAACATTTTGTTAAAGTATTGCTGATAGTATGATGTTTCTACTAATTGTAGTTTGACTAAATGATGTTTCAACCAAATGTGCGATTTACTAAATGTGGTTTCAACCATTTTATTTCAATGCATTGAGAGATAGTCATATGTCATTCTTTTAAATGGCACATAAATGCAGGGCCAGTTATAAAGAAGGCATTGTCCCTAAAGAAAGCTCAAAAGATGAAAGCAAAATCCCAGAAGAATGACTAAAAAAATAACATTCTGATCAATCTAGATATTGTTGACAGATGAAAATGTAACTCAATTTACTCTCCACCATTTGTAAATAGCACCAGTTTTACAGCAAGACACAAGATATCCAAGACACAAACATAAAGGACCAAAGATAATCCCACTTCAAAGTTAAGTAATTATCTGGTACAATAGAGACGTAAGGCACTGCACACAGACGACTCCGAAATGTAGGGATTCTTGACTGACTGAAATGGTACTATTTTATACATGCACATATATTTTGTATATGCATATATTTTGCTTGTTTTTATGTCTTGGTATGGGATTTATATTTCCCTGGTGAACTATCAGGAAGTGATGTAGAGACAGCTAGTTATTCGATTGGTCAGGAGCAGTATTTAAACTTGGTTAGCCAGCATTTTTTTATCCGATGACGTCATTTACCCAACAAAAGCGCTTAATCTTTGGATTGCTGGGAGTTTGTTTGTTAATTTGTTGTAACCAGAATGATTTTATTGAACTTTTGGATTTCTGGAAGGTCGTTGGTGGTTTTTTGTGAGTTATATGTAACCAGAACTGTTTTCCTGTCGTGAGTAATTTTTATAAAAAGTACTTTGGTTACACATTTCGGAGTTGTCTGTGTGCAGTGCCTTACATCTGTATTTTACTTGGTTTGTGCTTGCTGTTTCATTTTTTACTTAGTTTGTCATTATGGACGTAAGTGACTAACTGTTTAACATAGACGGAGCCGATTTACAGACCGTACTTAGGTCTGTCTCTGCATTAACTCAAACAGTGACTGAGTTATCTAAAAAAGTGGATAAAATCATTAATGACTCTGTGGGTTTGAACCCAAGTTCTTCTACTAATACACGGTCAACTATTTGTTCTACCATTCCTCCCGGGAAGGGAACTGGCTGTCACAATGATGCTGGCGAGGGAGGGACTAATTCTAATCCAATCAGTGGTCCTGTTTCGCAGACACATAATTTGCATGAGCCACTGCATGACGACAATGCCAACATCTCTGTGGAACATTGGCTAAAGACTGAGTTTGGCCTTAATTTTGTGAGAGACACCACGGCCGTAAACCAGGGAATATTAGATCAACAAATGTTTTCTTTTAGAGGACTATTATTTAAATATAAGAAACTGCAACTAGAGAATGAAAATTTACTTGAATGTGTAAAATGGGAACAAATCCCTAAGGGTTTATGTATGTGGAAATATCCGACCGGCCTACAGAAGGACTCGCATTTACATAAAGAACTGTTGCAGTTCTTCAATAGACAAGGTTGTGAATTACTACATATGTTAATAACAGATAACAATAGAAGAATGTCTTTGTTATTAAGAGAAATTAATCAACTGGATGTTAGTATAAAAAATGACATTATTTGATGCTAAAATAAATGATTTCAATGCTTTATTTAATGTTGTTCATACTGAACTGGGTGAGCTTAAGAATAGGAAGGAGAGAAAGTTATTAAGAGATAAACTTGAGTATGAAGAGAACAAAGCATACCCAGAACCACCGAGGGGGCAATATAATCAAACTAGGGATAATAGTGGTATACAAACACAAAGTTATGATAATGAAGTGCATGATGAGGAAAACATTGATGCTGAATCCCCTTTAGAACAGGCTCCACTACGGAGATCAGAGAGGTTATTGAATCAGAGACAGGGGAGGCAGAATTATTACAACTACGGGAACAACATCTGGACTGCCCCATGGAGGGGGGGATGGAGAGCATACCAGAGATAAATAGCCCCAGTGATTTGAACGATGGAATATGTACTATTGTTTTGAATGCTATAGGAGACTTTAGTATATATAATTATAGCCAGCTGGTAATCAACAGTGAATGGGCTGATTTGTTATCTAACGGTATGAATTTTGCACCAGCAAGAAAAGCATGTATGGTTGATTCCATTTTACAGTTGAGACTTTTCACTAGGAAGTTAAATTTGTCACTATTTTTCCATGATTCTAATACAATGATGGATTGTTCGATCCTTAGGAGACCAAGTACTTTTTATCCCCCAAATCACACTTTAGTTCATCTTTTTGAAGGGCTTTGTGAGGCTGATATCAGGAAATTATTAGATAAAAGGAATAACACCATTGATATGGAAAACCTTAGTATTGGAGAAACAACCATTCTAAAATAAATTTACAACAGCATAATGTTAGATTCATGAAACCAGACAAGGGTGAGGGTATTGTTATGATGAATATGGATGACTACAGTAGTAAAATGTTTGAACTACTTTATAGTGAAGTATATTGTGAGGTCTCACGTAATGAATTGAATCTAGCGTACCACAATATAGATTTAGAATTGGAACAACTATTACTAAATTGCCAAATAACTTCAGAGATCCATGAATATCTAGTGACTGAACATCCTAGATTACCAACAATATCTGGAGTGCCAAAAATACATAAATCCATCTCTAATCCACCCTTACGGCCTATTGTAGATGCTAAGGTTTCAAAAACTTTTAGCATAGTTAAATTCATTGACAACAAAGTGAAAAATGTTCTTGGAAATCGTAATACCATAAGCAAGGACTCATGGGACTTTCTCAGGAAAGCTGATCAGAGCATGTTTGACAAGAACCTTATCCTGGCCACTATCGATGTATGTGACCTTTTTTCGGTCATCCCACATCAACTAGGCCTGGAATGGTTCTATGAATATTTATGTATTAATACTACACTCAATCATGAGATCATACTTACAATTCAGACATGTATAGAAATAGTATTAGAAAATAATTTTCTTACTTTTGAGGGACACTTGTTTAGACAAAGACAAGGTGTTGCGATGGGTGCATGCTGTTCCCCAATTTTTGCTAATGTAGTATTAGCACATTGGGAGGATTTATTTGTATTTAATTCTGAATACAGGACTTCATGGGTATTGTATGGGCGATACCTAGATGATATTGTCCTGTTTTGGAATGGAACTGAACAAGACCTGAATAGGTTTTTTTCTTATATTAATGGTGCTACCAATTTTTTGAAATTTACTATGAATAAAGAACTAGATTTTGTTAATTATTTGGATATTACCATTAGGAAAGACTATATTAATAATTGCTTTATGACTCAGTTATATAGAAAACCATCTTATTCAAATACATTATTACATTTCACTAGCGCACACCCATTGCATCAAAAGAAAGCCCTTGTCAAAGGCCAATATGTTAGACTGGCCAGAATGGTCTCTGATTTGGATGAATTTCATAAAGAATGTGATAAAATGATGCATATGTTTTTAAGGAGAGGTTACCCCGAGACTGTTGTTATGGATACCATTAATGAGGTAAAAAATAAGAGGACGAGCGGCCATTTCACTTCCTTATTGAGTCAGGGTAATAGCGGCAATCAAGGAAATAGTAAGAAACAAAATACAGATCTTGGACATGTTTTTTCACTTACTTACACATCCAATTTTAATGAAATCAGGAATGTAATTTTTAAATATTGGAAATTTTTGACATCGACATGGATGTGCAGGAAAGACTAGGTATTAAGCCTTTAATAGTTTATAAGAAGGACATCTCACTTAAAGGGCTCCTTGAGCGAAATAAACATGGTCTGAGGGAGGGGGGCACATTTAAATGTGGTAGGTGATCCCAATGTCCCTTCATTATGCACACTGACAAGATAAAACTCAAAAATTACAGATATCTAAATACTTACAAGAAAATGTACTGTTATAGTAAGGGAGTGGTTTATATTGTGGTATGTCAAATGTGTGAAAATTACTATATGGGGAAAACAAAAAATGCACTTAGGCTTAGAGTCTATCAGCATTTATACGACATCAAGCAGTTGAATGGTAATAATGCACTGTATAAACATATTTGTAGTCAGCCAAACCACTCCTTTAGATTTTTTATTTTAGAACAAGTTGAGCTGGGTCCCCGGGGAGGGCCGGTGGATGATTACTTAGAATTTATTGAACTGAAATGGCAAATTAAGTTAAATGCCTATCATCTCCCAGGACTGAATGATAGAATCTCCGTTTCATCTCTTTTGAGGCTGAAATCTATGTATGAATATTATGCAATGTAATGTTAACTTGTTTATACCATATACTATTCTCTTATAAGTGGTTTTATGTAGGGATTCTTGACTGACTTAAATGGTACTATTTTACAAATGCACATATATTTTGTATATGCATATATTTTGCTTGTTTTTATGTCTTGGTATGGGATTTATATTTCCCTGGTGAACTATCAGGAAGTGATGTAGAGACAGTTAGTTATTTGATTGCTCAGGAGCAGTATTTAAACTTGGTTAGCCAGCATTTTTTTATTCTGATGAAGTCATTTACCCGACAAAAGCGCTTAATCTTTGGATTGCTGGGAGTTTGTTTGTTAATTTGTTGTACCCAGAACATTTTTATTGAACTTTTGGATTTCTGGAAGTTCGTTGGTGGTTTTTTTGTGAGTTATATGTAACCAGAACTGTTTTCCTGTCGTGAGTAATTTTTATAAAAAGTACTTTGGTTACACATTTCAGAGTCGTCTGTGTGCAGTGCCTTACGTCTGTATTTTACTTGGTTTGTGTTTGCTTTTTCGTTTTTTACTTAATTATCTGGTACCAATAAAACCAGAGTCACCTAGATCATAAAATGTACTAATCCATAATAGGTGAGGGTGAAGCAAATTCAAATGACCCAATAATGTAGTACACAACAATATAATTCAGTCACATTAGACAAATGTTATTCTTAGTCAGCATTATCTCAAAACAGACCCCCTACTGCAACAAATAGAATTCATATTCTTAGTAAGAGAAAAAACACCTATATAAAAAGTAGGTTATTCTGAACCAGCTAGAGCCTAGTTTGTGAGTGCTGACTCAAAGAACCTGACAGCCAGTGTCAAAGGTCTCATCACTTTCAGAAGCCCAGACCAGCAGTCCAGCTAAAAACATTGGCTTATAAAAACAACACTGTGCATCCATGGGTCCATGTAGTAGATTCACAATAGCTTATTTCATCACACAACAAGAAAACTGAACTTGTTTCATCTAAAAGATTTCATCATCTAGTATCAGTTTTCAGCAAATTATGATCTAAATAACATTTACAAAAAAAAGTCAATTTAACACTACCAGTAAAAAAGTATAATTCCAGAACCTGTATTGATCCTCTTTGTTTATGGTGTACTACACCAAGTTTAACTTAAAAATTAAATGCTTACATATGATGAAACTAAATAATAAAGCAATAACCCATGGATGGGTGTGAGTAATGCTGGATTTATCCATGGTTGGTGTGGTTTGATCACAAGGGCGAAGCCCGAGTAACCAAACAAAGCCAACCGTGGGTAAATCCAGCAATACCCGCACCCAGCCATCAGTTATTGCTATTATACAATGGTGTTACTATTATGTTGTGTTATGTTAGTGTTGTTGTTATTTAGGTTTTGGTTTGCTTTATTTTTTGTTCTTCCACTTTTGTATGAGTTAAAATAGGGTTGATATTAGAAGACCAAATGTTTAGGTGATCGAACACCTAAACATTGATCTTCTAATATCGAAAGCAAAAAATGGCGAACGGCCGATTTAACGCAGGGAAAGATTTCCCTTGGCCGTTTGCCGGAGTTTGCTATTTCCCTACTGTTGAGCAATCTCAGAGTTGGTATATTTAGTTAGGGGGGTGTGGGGGGCAAAGCCCCCCACTTAATTTAGATGCAAAGTAATGTTTCTTGTGTTGTGGCCGAGGGACGTGTTTCCCTGGGACATTCGACATTGTGAGGTTCGATATTAGCAAATCGATGTTTAGGTGTTCGATCACCTAAACGTTTGGTCTTCTAATATAGACCTGATAAAATAGTCCCAGACTTTTACTTCATGTTTATTCTTTATTTTATTTCTCTTTTAATTTAAATACAAGTTATTATTCATTTTTCAAGAGATGTAAGGAGATAATTGTATATGTAAATATAATTTTTAAAGCTTTTATGTCTTGCTGTTGTAGTTTCTTTTATATTTCTATATTGCTTTTGAGTTGATTGTTGTCTTTGTTCAGATGTTGGGTTTAGTTCTTGTTAGTGTAGTACCTGTAATGAGAGATTGAGTTAATAGTTATTTATATATCTATATATCTATATATATATATATCTATATCTATATATATATATATATATATATATATATATATATATATATATATATATTTTTTTTTTAAAGGTTTAAGTTAAATATAACGTTAATAAATAATAAAATATGGATGGCAAGAGCAAAGCAAAGCAGATGTCCCAAAACAGCATATAAATATCCTTGATACCTCAGTAGTCCACAGTACATCAACAAATAAATAACCGGTGCTGCAACTAGTTCAGTATAAGGAATATATAATTTATTTTTCACAAACAGGTTAGCGCTTTCACCAGATGGCTTCATCAGACCAACTAAAACATTTCACTCATCAGTTTAAATACATAAAATGGCGGGAAAAGCAGCCAGTCTTAAAGTAAAAGAATCAATATTCATTTTCAACCTGTATAAAATCAAATCAACTATTCAAATGTATACAATAAAAACAGCAATCGATAAAAACATTCATATATATATATATATATATATATATCCAATATATAATGAACTAAAAACAATCATGAACAATTTGTCAAGTGTAGATAAAAGTATCTAACATATAATATCCCTATAACATTAAGAAATGAATAGTCATATAGCAAGATAAAATCCATAGTGTACGTATATAAAAAAGGACTATAAATAATAAACTATAATATCAGACAAAAATATATATATCAAGACATATCTTAAGCCCTCAATTTCCACATCTTGAGGAAAGGTTGAATGGGGACCTTACCATTCAATCCAGGGCTTATGTCAGATCTGAATCTCATGATCCAGTTGGTCTCCCTCGCTTCTGTGAAAGTCTTGATATCTCCTCCTCTAATACTCCTAAATATATTTTCCACTATTTTAAATCTAAAACTATGTCCCTCTCCTCTCTCTATAACATGTTTTGCTAGGGCATTGGTCATAGTTCTTATCCTGATGTGATACATGTGCTCATGCATCCTGTTCCTCAGACACCTATTGGTCTTGCCAATATAAAATGCGGAACATCCCAAACAGGATGCTAAATAAACAACATCAGTGGACATACAATTGCCCTTAGCTTGAAACGTGAAAGCGCCAAAACCAGAAGGGTGTATAAACATGGGATCAGAGTCAATTAGAAAACAAAAATTACAATGGTTACAAGGTGAAGTGATGCGGGGTTCGTTGGAGCTGTCCTGTCTACTGTTTCTCGGGTAGCACAACAGTCTCTTCAAGTTCATTTTATTCTTATAGACAAATTTGGGTGTAATCCCTATAACTTCTTTAATAGTCGGACCCACTGATAAAATATGCCAATGTGTCTTAATTACATCTTTTACAGTTCCTACATCTTTAGTATAATAAATTGGGAAAATTACATTGTTAGACTCCATTCCCCTTCTAGGCCTTCTTTCTCCCATAGTATTATAGTCATGTGTCCTGGCAGAAAAATAAGGAGCTGCTACATTAGATCTCAACTCATTAATGTCTAACATCCCATTGATCAAATCTCTATTATAATAATTCCGTGCTCCTAACCTCTGATGTAAATCATCTAATCCTTTCCAAAAATCCAAATCTATCGGATTATATCTAGAAATATGCACAGCCTGTCCTCTGACAATATTATTGTATACATATCCAGGATGCATGCTGTGTCGATGTAATAGAACATTCTTATGACAGGACTTTCTATATAATCCTGTATTAATCATTCCATTTCCTAACTTCTCTACATAAATGTCTAGAAAAAGAATCTTGTCAAAAGACCAATCAACAGTGAACTTAAGGTATCTAGTAACAGAATTAATCTCACTAACAAACTCATCCAATTTATCAGATGTACCTGTCCATAAAAGGAACAGGTCATCTACAAACCGTCTATAAAATGGAACAAAACTATTGTAGTTGGTCATCTGAAACATATACCTGTTTTCTCATTCAGCCATTTATGTAGAGAAGTTAGGAAATGGAATAATGAGTTGAGATCTAATGTAGCAGCTCCTTATTTTTCTGCCAGGACACATGACTATAATACTATGGGAGACAGAAGGCCTAGAAGGGGAATGGAGTCTAACAATGTAATTTTCCCAATTTATTATACTAAAGATGTAGGAACTATAAAAGATGTAATTAAGATACATTGGCATATTTTATCAGTGGATCCGACTATTAAAAAAGTTATAGGGATTACACCCAAATTTGTCTATAAGACTGTTGTGCTACCTGAGAAACAGTAGACAGGACAGCTCCAATGAACCCCGTATCATTCACCTTGTAACCATTGTAATTTTTGTTTTCTAATTGACTCTGATCCCATGTTTATACACCCTTCTGGTTTTGGCGCTTTCATGTTTCAAGCTAAGGGCAATTGTTTGTCCACTGATGTTGTTTATTTAGCATCCTGTTTGGGATGTTCCACATTTTATATTGGCAAGACCAATAGGTGTCTGAGGGACAGGATGCGTGAGCACATGTATCACATCAGGATAAGATCTATGACCAATGCCCTAGCAAAACATGTTATAGAGAGAGGAGAGGGACATAGTTTTAGATTTAAAATAGTGGAAAATATACTTAGGAGTATTAGAGGAGGAGATATCAAGACTTTCACAGAAGCGAGGGAGACCAACTGGATCATGAGATTCAGATCTGACATAAACCCTGGATTGAATGCTAAGGTCCCCATTCAACCTTTCCTCAAGATGAGGAAATTGAGGGCTTAAGATATGTCTTGATATATATCTTTTTTGTCTGATATTATAGTTTATTATTTATAGTCCTTTTTTATATATGTACACTATGGATTTTATCTTGCTATATGACTATTCATTTCTTAATGTTATAGGGATATTATATATTAGATATTTTTATCTACACTTGACAAATTGTTCATGATTAATGTTTTTAGTTCATTATATATTGGATATATATATATGAATGTTTTTATCGATTGTTGTTTTTATTGTATACATTTGAATAGTTGATTTGATTTTATACAGGTTGAAAAATGAATATTGATTCTTTCACTTTAAGACTGGCTGCTTTTCCGGGCATTTTATGTATTTAAACTGATGAGTGAAATGTTTTAGTTGGCCTGATGAGGCCATCTGGTGAAAGCGCTAACCTGTTTGTGAAAAATAAATTATATATTCCTTATACTGAACTAGTTGCAGCACCGGTTATTTATTTGTTGATGTACTGTGGACAACTGAGGTATCGAGGATATTTATATGCTGTTTTGGGACATCTGCTTTGCTTTGCTCTTGCCATCCGTATTTTATTATTTATTTTGGACTTTAGCTTTTTTGGCAAGTGCATTAACTCCTAGCAGGCTTATATTCTTTTTGATTAAATATAACTTTACTTACTTATTTTGTTGGGTTTGTATGTTATAGATGTTTATTGTTCCATAGTTTATTATTTTTTGGTTGGATTGAGATTTTTCTGATTCATTTTCAAAGTTTGGAGTTTCTATGTTATGGAGTTTCATTTTTTTTTTCTTGGTCCATTGTCTGTAGTATTATTGATACCTTCATTTAATGGATTTTTTGGTGTTTCTTGTTGTGTTTCAGAGATTATTTTTCCCCAGGCTTTGTATTCATCTAGTGATGGTTGAAAATAGGAGCATCGTGATGTTTCACTTTTATGTCCTGTAACTGTCTTTATTTGTCATGCTTCCATTCCTGATTATGAAAGTAATGTTACTGCTCTTGTTCTTAAGGAGTGGTTTGTGTACCTTTTTGATAGATTTGATAGTTTACAAATTTCTGGTAACATATTTGAAAGATAATTTATTCCCATGGGTTGTGTTGAGTACGATGTTTCCATTTTGTCCAGTACATGTTGTAGATGTTTTTTTGGGGTGCAGAAACAGTGCTTTTGTATTAGATGGCATTTTTTGAAGGTATTTTTTGAAAGTTTTACTGGACATAAGGGGTCTGTGGGGTTTTCAAACCTGAATCCAATTAATAAATGTTTTATGATGTCATAAAGCTCTGTGTGTTTTTTTTTGTATGTTCATTAAATTTTTTTGTTACATATTCTGTGCCATCTTTATTTTTCTTTATTGTAAAACTGTCTTGTGTCAGGTATCAGTCCTTCATTTCCATGCCTTGCAAAGTGTAGTTGTATATCAAACCAGACTTTTCTGATTAGTCCATCTGCTGTGTTTGGGGAAAGTACTTGGCTGTTTCTCAGTTGTGTTATTTCTTGTATTGTTAGTGGGTGGAGGTGTTCTGCTGTATCTTTTCCTTGTCTTCTGTATTTTTTTTATTACTGATTAAATACATTATTTGCATTTCTTAGATGTATATCTGTAATTATGTTAATTTTTCTATTTAATGGTGGGTTGTTTATATATCAGTTGAGTCCTGCACTTAGGGATACAAATGCACTTATTTTTGTCCTTTTGTGTTTCGTACTGTAGCTTAGAATTCTCTAAGTATTATGTTTAAGTTTTCTGGTGTAATAGTGTGCAAGTCTATACTGTACATTTTTGTTTTTGCCAGTTTTGAAATATGTTTATAACCCAGTTTGTTTTTTTGTACTTCCTTGTATTTCTTCAGATGTTTTTTTTCTGTGTGTCTTTTCTTAGGTGTTTGTGTCCTATTGCTTTGAAAGTTTTTTTTACTTTTCTGAAGTATATGAGTTGTCATGTTGTTCTTATTTCTGTGGGAGTTGTTATGTTGCATTACTTCCTGTTCTTGCGGTTGCAGAACTTCATGGTTTATAAACGGTATAATTTTTGTTTCTGGTATGTTGTCAAATATTTCTTCTATTTTACTCTCGGTTATTAGGTCGAAGTTTACTTCTATTTTTTTTTTTTTTAGTTTCTGTGGTATGTGGTTTTGTTGTTTTTTTCTTTCTCTTTTTATAGTGTTTTTGATATAAGAAGACTCGGGCATGCTTGTGGAGAGACTTAATGAAATAGTTGAGCGTGCTTATTAAAATGCTATCTGTAGTATTTTTTCATGTTTTTAATTCCAGGAAAGAAGTTTTTGTACTTATTAAATGCAGGAGGCAGCTTTTATATATGTATTTTGAAATGCTTTTCCTTCATTTTGAATATATGGTAGGGCTATAGGTTTACTTGCAAGGTGCTTGTTTCTTTCGTGGTAATTTATTGACTATAATTTGTGAACACTTATGTTCCTGTAGGGTTTTAGTCACAGGTAGAGGGACGTTTTAAATTGTGGGGTGCGTGTTTTGTCTTACTGTTTTAATTTTGTAACTTTTTTTTTTTTTTTGCATTTACAGTTAAGTTTTGACTAAGAGTTGCCTTTTTAAGTAAAAGGTATATGTCACTGCAATTACAAGTATTTTTGTAAGGAAAGCCATTGTACTGTATGATTTGCATGTGGGTAATGTGTTGTTTAAACATTTTTTATTTAATTCAGCATCTTTGTAATTTTTTCTTACTTGAAATAGCCATAGTGTAGTAAGGACAGGAGTTGTGTTGTGTACAGTGTATGCAAGTAAGGTGTTTTTATAGGGCTATCATTTCATAGACTGTCAGTTGCTATTCTCTGTTCAAATCGTCACTATTTGGTTAGGAAAGGGGTTGCAGTATTTATTGTGCATTTGGATAAGGTGTTTCTTAAACTAGCTTATTATTTTGTAGACAATGTTTTGTATTTTTGAACTTGAAATCACCACTCCATGATACATTAGTGGCTGGACTTTTTTTATACAGTATGTTGGATTTATCATATGCACGCTAGCTGTATTAGCCAGTCAGCATGCACATTTTCTGTGTTTTGTCAGCTGCCATTGTACAACATAAATTAGTCGGGTTGGGAGGGTGGCCTAATGGTTAAGGTGTATGCCTTACAAACACAAGGTGCAGGGTTTGAGTCTCACAAGGGATAATTGGCTAAGCTTAAAATGGCTCGCAAGGGCAGTTAGCTTAGTACTAACCTATGAACCTAACACCTATGAACCTAACACCTGTCAGTTGTTTGAGTCTCATGGTGGAGGTATAAAGTACATTAATGATGTGTTTTTAAACCATGTTACACCACAAATTATGTTATAATGAATAACAATATTAGCAGAAAAATACTAAAATATAACTGCATAAACCTGTATGTAATCTTTAAAAATGAAAGGCGGAGTGATATAATTGTAATGAATACAATAATAAGGGTTGAAATCAATTTTAAGAGTATGCAACCTTGTTCCACCCACTCACATGGGATAATAGCAGGGCTTATTATTTCATCTAGCTCTAGATTTTAGATCAACAGAAGAAGATTCACACATAAGAATAAAAATATCATTAGCATAAAATAGGCATTTGATAGAGGGACAGTCAGAGAGTAGATTATTTATTAATGTCAATAAAAAAAGCTGTCCCACCATTGAGTTCAGTGGAATGCAGCACTAAAAAAATACTGTCAGAGAAAATACCTCTTGCATTACTGTAAGGTACCTTGTTAGGTAGTTATAGAACATTTATAATGCTTAGTCATGAATACAACAAGACTGAAGGACAGCTAGCAAGAGAATGCATCTAATGATTTCAAATGCTCTCTTATGTTCAAAGAAAAAGGTAATTTGCTCTTTGACATTGATTCATATATTTTAATTTCAACTGCATGAATTACTGTTAACATATTATAATCAGATTTAAATCAATGTTTTTGTTGAAGAGGAGATCAGACCTTGATATATGCTTTTTTAATCTGATTGTAGAGTATTTTTTGTAGGATCTTTGCTAGTGATCACAAAATAGCTACAAGTCTGTAGTCAATGGAACAGTTGGGTTGCTTGATCTTTGTGACTGATGTTATAATGGTATGCATCTGTCTTTAGAGGATAATTCCTGTTGAAAGTGTAAGGTTATATATGAGTGTTAGGGGTTTAATTGTGTTTATATATATAGCCAGCAGCTCCTATCCTTTCTCTTTGGTTACCCACTATCCTCATACTGTTTCTGTGTATATTCTCCTGTTCTGTACTTTACCCTTCCCTGAATTCATTTCTAGCTTCACTCATAACTGCCTTTCTTAGCGTACCTGCCCTATTTTACTGTCTTCAGACTCTTACATATTAATTTTAGCTGCTAGCAATACCTCTCTCTCCCCCATCCAAAGCCCCTCTCTATTGTAGCTTATTTTAACCATACAGCACTGGGTTTGCTTCAAGTAAATCTACTTGTGTAGCTTGAGGCCAGTGTCCTTTTGTAAGATTACTTCTGCCCATATTTTATTTCTTTTTATTTTATTTCTGGTGACTATACCTTTAGATACTTTATATCCTTGTCACTCAAGCTAGTATTTCACTACCTTTTTCTGATTGTTTCTATGATTTCATCTTGACCAGGGTGCTAGCCCCGCTCCGTTCGCCCTCGCTACGCTCGGGCTCACTTCACTCCCCTACCCCCATTCCCACCCATCCTCATTACAATTACCTTTATACCTAACTATCCCTCCCCTTCCTGTCCCACTAGCCACTACAATTTCACTTCCTGCCTATTGCCACAACCACCTTACTAATCTGTCAATCTTGTCAACACCACTTCCTCTATACCACTGTCTCTACCTACTCTGTCTGACCATATTTTATTCCAACATGTATTATTTTCTAATATCTTCTACACTACTCCTTATTCTATCTCCACTTCTTACCACTCCAATCTCTCTGACCCACTCCTATGTTCACCAACTTCTCACTCATACAACATATATCCAACTACTTCATCTTTTACTATCTCCCCTAATCTCTTTACTACCTCTACCTCAAGTCTATATAAACTATCCATAATACAGGTTTTTAAACCTTCCCACAAAGCGAAGTCAAAACTATACAAACTCCATCTAGCATCTACTACACACTCTCTCCTCACTAAAAACCTAATTTTTCTGGAGATATCCATCCCAACCCTGGCCCCTCTTCTCTCCCCAAAACTACCTCTACACTGTCCCCATCTTACTCGTCTAACAGTCACCAACCTCAGTCACAACAATCATCTCCATCCAAATACTTAACTATTTACTCATTGAATATTCAGAGTCTAGCAAATAAAGTCACTGAGCTGCACTCATGGATAGCTCTCAATAATCCTCACATCCTCTCCCTATATGAAACCTGGCTCAAGCCACAAATCTCAAATAGTGAAATCCTCCCACCAGGTCTGATAGACCTGTAAAAAAGGTGGTGGCGTGGCCATCCTCTACTCAAACAAACTTAACCTCTCACCATACCCTTCCCCAATTCCTGACTTCCTCTCAGCTGAAATCATCATCCTTAACTGCCACCTGAATCCCCACAGAAAACATACAATTGCCTCCATCTACCTTCCTCCTGGTAACAATCTGCCCATTCTTGAAAACATCGTATCCTGGTTCTCCCACAACATACCATATGAGACACTTATCCTTGGTGATGTCAACATTGATTGATCCAAACTCACAACTGACTCCTCCCAACTCAGTATCCACCTACATGGCTTCCACCAACTTATAACATATTCCACTCACTTCCATAAAAATGCCACTTCCAGCTCCATCATAGACTGGATCCTTACCAATTCCCTCCACAAATACCACAATCCCACCACCTTACCTGACTCCCTCAGTGATCATCTCCCTACCACCATCTTAAGACACTACTCCCATATTCCTAAACCCCACCTTATCAAAGACTGTCGAAAACTATCGACTTTCAATTCATCCCAGTTTAACTTCATTCTCCACAACATAGATTGGCCCTAAAACACCTAAACAATGCTGTAAGCACTTTCAATAGCATCTTCATGAATACTCTAAACTCCTTATCTCCCTCTAGGAAGATCAGAGTAAAATCAAATCATGCTCCCTGGCTCTTCAAAGAGACTAGGTCCCTTATGAAACAAAAAAATTGTGCTTGGAAAACCTGGAGTAAAACTAAACAACCACCTTTTCTTCAAAAATACAGGCAACTGAGGAACCTTGCAAAAAATACAACTAATGACAAAAGGTTATACTATAGCTCTGCTCAGCTTAACAACAAATCCAATCCTCAAAAATTTTTGTCAACTCTCAACAGCATCCTCTATCCTGGAAAGCCCTCTAATCCCTCCCAAACCCTAACTATTCTTCACAGGAAACAGCTACCCTCCTGAATAAATCCTTTATCTCTTCCATCCAAAATCTGGTAACCTCTAAGCCAAACTCTACTTCGACACCGACCCCTCCAAGTCCCACTAACACAACTTTGTATTTTTTTTGAGCCAGTTCCCATTACTTACATCAAATCTCTACTACTCAAGCTAAAACCTTGCTCTCCTTCCACTGACAATTTATCTCCTACATTCCTCAAACTTGCTGCTGACTCAATTGCCAATCCTATATCTATACTAATTAATCCATCTATTCTGGAATCAACTGACCCCACTCTTTGGAAATCTTTCTTCACTATCCCTCTTCATAAAGGTGGAAACTCCACTGACCCCTCAAACTACCGACTTATTGCCATTCTGTCCCCCCTCTCCAAGATATTAGAAAAATGTATTCACTCACAGCTTCTCAATCACCTCCTCACACACCACTTACTTACCCCTACCCAACATGGATTTTGTCCTTACCACAGCACCACCACTGTCCTCCTCTCCTTCGCTCATATCATTGCAGAGGCCCTAGACAACAATAAACTCATTTCCTGTCTCTTCCTAGATCTCTCCAAAGCCTTCGATACTGTCTCTCATCCTCTACTACTATCCAAACTCGCAAATCTCCATCTATCCCCCTTTGCACTTGCCTGGTTTAATAGTTACCTATCTGGCAGGGAACAATCTGTCAAATGGCTCTCATCCTCCTCACCTTTCCTTCCCATCTCCACTGGTGTTCCCCAAGGCTCCATCTTGGGACCCCTTTTGTTTAACATCTTCACCAATGATCTTTACACCTCATGCAAGGAATCCTCCCTTATTCAGTATGCCAACAACTCCACACTTATATCCATCTCAAATAACATTCCTGAACTACACTCCCTGACCCAAGAGGCCCTACTATCCACTGAACAATGGCTCTCTCACAACCTATTGATCCTAAATCCCAAAAAGACCAAACTCCTACTTTTCCTTCCTCGTTCTCTTTCTCATCACAAAACCTCCTTTTTTATTACATCTTCTAACAATGCAACTATCAAACCTGACACCCACACAAAACTCCTAGGGGTCATTATCGATGACGAACTCAAGTTCAACCTACACATACTCCAATGTATAAAAAAAAAAAACAGAAACTAGGTCTGCTATATCGGAACAAAAAATTTCTAACCCCTGAATCTAGACTTACCCTGGGCCAGGCACTCCTCCTCCCCTCCCTCTTATACACCACCCCAGTTCTTACCAATATCCAGGCCTCCACTCTAAACAAACTCCAACAGACTTACCATAAAATAGCCAGATTCATTACTAACTCCCCATACAACTCACAGCATTGCATTTCTTTAAACTCTCTTCAAAGGCTTGAACTTCCCCAATTTCTGCTATCTTATCAATTTTATATGCTACACTCTATTCTTTATAAACCCTCCTTCTGTCCATCTCTATCTTCCTTAGTCTCCATCTACATCCCATCCCAGACCCTCCGTACTTCTAACCAACAATTACTTGATATCTACCACCCAAAAAGGTCAGAAGGCAAACTACTCTACAAACACTCCCTTGCCCATGCTTGGAACAAACTTTCCCTTGACTTACGTTAAATCTCCCACACCTCACACTTTAAAAATGAGCTATAGCTTATTTTCTCAATTCCAGAACCTGCCTTTGCCATGACCATACCCAGTCTTCCTTCCCTTTATGTACCCTCAAAAGGACCATACTTAGTACCTCATTACACCTCTCTCTCTCCAATGTGTCTACTATGCATTTGCATAATTTTATACAAACAAAATTTTTTTATTGTTGACCTATTGAACTATATCATTGTAAAATTGTTACTTAGCTTCTTTCTAATACAACTTTAACTTTATGCATGTAACCCAACATATGTGAATCTTTTTGCTATAACTGCTATTATATCAATATTGTTTAAAATTGTACTTGTTTAAAATGTACTACTGGAGCTTTTCTCCCCGGGTCTCCACTGAAAATGGGCCACAAGCCCAGTTGGACAAACCCGGTTAACAAATGTCAGTAAATAAATAAATAAATTATATATATATATATATATATATATATATATATATATATATATATATACATATATACATATATATATATATATATATATATATATGTATATGTAGGTCTACCAAAACGAGGACCAGTCGAGGTTGCAGGATGTCTCCAATCCACAGAATACTTTTTATTAGCAGAACAATCAAAAGCTGGTAAGCGCTTTTGTTCCAAAAATACAGAACTTCATCAGACAAATCACACTTCAAACCACCCATATTTAAACTAAATTAAGATAATCACATGAGTAAAAACACATTACATAGCCACATCTCCTTAAAGTTATAGTAAAATATATACAAAAAAAATATATATATATATATATATATATATATATATACACACATAGATATTAGTAGTATAAAAGATATAGTATAAAAAATGGTACAATATTGTAAACAGCATATAATGACAATAAGAAAAATGAAAAATGTTTTTTCATTACGGATTTGGAACAATACACCTTCATATGAAAGATATACATATATGTATTAATATAAATATAAATATAGGTATAAATATAAGTAAGTGCACACCTATCACTACAAACCATTATTCATTTCAGGGGTATACATTATTATTAATAATTTTTAAAAAATATTAAATATTAAATATGCAACTGCGGTGGTGGTGCTGCGGTAGCGTTGTCGCCTCACAGTTAGACGTTGTCCATTCGATTCTCAGATCATCTTGTGTGTGGCGACATGCGTGAATGGGCATTCCTTCATTGAAGGTTGTGCGTTAGGTCCAGCAAGCCAGCACGTAAAAATCTACTGCCAATCATTAGCGGACCGGAGTTCCGCTGTGGCGACCCCTAACTGGGAAAAGCCGAAAGACACAACAACAACAACATTAAATATTAAATATAAAAGAATTATCTCATTAAAGCTTTTAATCTTAACAGGGAACTAATAGAAATATTCTCATTCAGTCCCAGCCAGTTGCCAGTATCCAAAACCAACTGCCAGTACAGTTCCTTTTTCTCCAACAAAATAGACCAGGCACCCCCTCTTATTTCAGTAGGGATGTGATCAATAACAAAAAAATGGAATGAATGCCCTTCATTCTCCATCAAGTGCTTGCTCAGAGCATTTGTTTCTTTTTTTCTTTTTATTTCATACATATGCTCATAAACACGATTCCTCAATTTCCTATCTGTTTTGCCAATATAGTAACACCCACAATTTTCACATAAAGCACAATATATTTCCCTTTCAGTATTACAATTGTATTTCCTTTTTAGTCTAAAGGTAGTATTATTTATTTTAAATTCATGTCCTTCCTTTATATATTTACAGAAATGACACATGCCACACTTGTTCATATAACCATCATTATTTTTCATAGAACTCGGTTACTTTTCAAAACAACTCTTCAAGTTCCTACCTCTTCTATATATTATTGTGGGCCTTGTGTCCACATGCTGTCTTAGGTTCCTATCCTGTCTGAGTATGGTCCAATTTCTCTCTAAAATGTTTTTTTAATTCAAGGCTGTCTATAGTAAAAACTGTTATAAAGGATGTGTTATAATTTCTGCTCACAGCATCATGATTGCTAGTAGTACCACTAATGGTGGTGACCTGGTGTATTTGGGATTCACTTAAAAGTGGTATATAGAAATTCCTTTCCCTCTTGTTAACCACTTCCAGTAAAATTTCAGTAACAAATTTCATGGGATAGCCTCTTTTTACAAACATATTCTTTAAAACTTCACATTCAGTTAAAAAATCATCCAAATCAGATACCATACATGCAGCACGGACAAGTTGACCCTTGACTATCGCTTTTTTCTGTTTGTATGGGTGTGTACTGCTATAATGTAATAAGGCATTTGAATAAGTCTCTTTTCTGTAAATTCTGGAGGTAAATCTTCCATTATTATAATCTTTGGTTATCAAAATATCCCTACGTTCAATCTCCCACACCTCACACTTTAAAAATGAACTAAAAGCTTATTTTCTGAATTCCAGAACCTGCCCTTGCCATGATCCTACCTAGTATATCTTCCCTTTATATACCCTCAAAAGGACCATACTTAGTACCTCATTACACCTCTCTCTCCAATGTGTCTACTATGCATTCGCTTAATTTTATACAAACAAAAAATGTTTATTGTTGACCTATTGAACTATATCAATGTAAAATTGTTACTTAGCTTCTTTTTAATGCAACTTTAACTTTATGCATGTAACCCAACATTTGGGAATCTTTTTGCTATAACTGCTATTATATCAATATTGTTTAAAATTGTACTTGTTTAAAATGTACCACTGGAGCTTTTCTCCTCGGGTCTCCACTGAAAATGGGCCACAAGCCCAGTTGGACAAACCCGGTTAACAAATGTCAATAAATAAATAAATAAAATGTTTTTCATATATATATATATATATATATATATATATATATATATATATATATATATATAGATATGGGTCTACTTTGATTCACTGAAAACTCACTGAATTTCAAAATGCTGACACCAAATCGCTGAAAGTTCAAATCACTAAAAACTCATTTCACTGAATCACATTTCACTGAATGTAAGTACTGTTGGGCAAATAAAATGTATATACCCTTTTTTGCACTGTAGTGCGATCCTGGAGTTAGTATATATAGTTAGAGGTGGTGTGGGAGGCACAGCCCCCCACATTTGGGGGTGTGGGGGAGTAGCTCCCCACCTACTTTTGGTTTTATATTGTTAGCTTCCATTTAAATAAGATTCATAAATATAAAAGCTAAGTAGATGGGGGGGGGGCTAAGAAGGTGAAAGTATATGCATAGCAATTTTATTTATCTGTGGAAGTATTGGATTTTTGGGAAGGAAAAGTTTCATTAGGTCCTTTGGCATATAGTGCAGGATGGCAGTAAATGTAGTAAACTAGTTAATTTCACTGTTTATAACAGCATTGGTCTGGGTGAAGAGAACTAGTTAAACTGGACAAGTGGAGTATGTCTTAGTAGAATTGAATTGGTCCTATAAAGGGTGGTACGAATCAGAGTTAGAATGCACCTATAAGTAACATGGCTTACAATAAGAGTTATAATAACCATAGGCAGTGCTGTGGCACAGAGACACAAAGACCTGTGTCCTAACTTTGTTCAGTTACTTGGCTGCTTGACAGCACTGGCAGTGGGGGATGGCCAGGCTCATCTTTGGAGGAGGAGCTTGGAAGAGGGGCAGCATTGTATTGGCTATCTGAGAGCAGAGGCCTTCAACTCAACAAGCCATTGCCTGGTGGTAGACCCATTCATGAGTGTACAAGAGCCTGCACTCATGGGGGTGGTGGGCATTGTGAGTAGCCACAGTGATACGTGTGTAGCCTAACTCAGTTTTCGGACACACACAAAATATTCTCATTGCTAGGATGTTAATACAATCTCCCTGAAGGCATCCTGAATGACGGTTCCTCTGAATGGCTCTTGCCTCAATAGATCTGAGGACTCTCCAAAACTAAGGTATGAATAGGCTTGATCTTGACAAGGAAAAGACTCGACGGTCAACAGACAGAGGGGAAAATAGCACCTAAAAAAACAAAACAAAACAAAAAACTATATTATCTCAGTAGTATTAACAGTAAAAATAATAATACCCAATAAGAACTTGATATTGGGCTAGGCTTATATAGGCTCCAGGGCTGTTAGCCTAGTACACACATATGAACCTATGAACCTATATGGTGCTTTAAAAGGAAAAGTATCCTATTAAATTAAAGTTGATGTGAATAAATATTCATAACACTAATCAATTTCATCTGTGAACAGTTCAATAAAAAACAATTTAAAATGTTCATAAGTAACAAAATACTATACCTCACATAGCTCAAAAGTCAGAATGAATGTCTTTCTTAAACAACAGTTATTAAAAAGAAGATTTCAGTGACAAGTGGTTTTGTAAGTAAAGTTACTATAACAGTAGATGTTTGAATAGATCATTGTTGCAGAAGCTCCTAGCTATATGGGACATATCCTGCCAAGGATCAGACATCTGGCCAGTATATAAATGCTTAAACCTTATTTAGGTACCTTCTTTCTGCTCATATTTTCACTGGAGTAAGAGAGTACCAATATTAAAGGGGACGATGGATGCAAAATTTCAGTGATTTCTTGCCCCATTGAAGGACATTACATCTGTACATTGGTTTACCTTTACACGTGCGTATTGCACAAGGGCGAACAGCAATTTTCCGAAAGGCAGTCTGCAAAGTTTGCAAATGCCGAACCTCAAAAAAGTTTTAGACAGAGCACGTGAAGTGAACTTAAAGCTCAGTCCTCAAATGTGGCTACCAGAAGTCACATATGTAGGTTTGTTTACTAGTTCTGGGCTACAGTCAGACCTATCCAAGCAAGTAGGTATTCTTGAGATGCCAGAACCTGATAATGTTCAAGCTCTATAGCATTTTCTTGATATGGTTAGCTATTTGGGCAAGTATATACCAGATTTCAGTGAATTGACAGCACCTTTAAGAGAGCTAACATGCAAAAATATTGCATGGTCATGGCTAGAACAGAACCAGGAACATTTGATCATCTTAAGCAGAAACTTGCTAGTCCGCCTACACTGAGATACTATGATGTCAATAAACCAGTCACTCTTTCCTGTGATGCATCAAAGTTTGGTCTTGGTGCTGCTTTTCCTTCAAGAGGGCAGACCAGTAGCCTATGCATCTAGAACTCTTACCCAAACTGAAATGCAATATGCTCAGATTGAGAAGGAACTCTTGGCAATTGTGTTTGCATGTTCAAAGTTTCATGATTATATTTATGTTTGAAATATCCAGATTGAAACTGATCATCAACTTCTAGTTACTATTTTAAAGAAGCCTATGCATTCTACTCCAGCAAGATTGCAAAGAATGATACTCAGATTACAAAAGCACAACTTCAAAATGGTCTATACAAAAGGCAAATTTCTTTATCTGGCTGATACCTTATCAAGATCACACAGAAATTCAACAGAACAGCTTGATGCAGAGGATTTTGACTTCAGTGTCATGGAAGTGCATAATTTTTTGACCACGAGACTTGAGCTGAAAGATCAAGCAAAGGCTGATCCTGTTTTGCAAAAGCTCAACTACTACAACCAGGTAGGATGTCTGTCAAAACAATCCAGTGTAGCGCCTGAACTACAACCTTATTTTCCTTACAGAGATGAGATGATGGAAGATGACTTTATTTTCAAAGGTCCTAAGGTGGTTGTTCCTACTTCCTTACAATGCGAATATATCCAGATTTTGCATCATGGTCACCCAGGGTCTGGATCTACCAAAAGAAAGTTGAGAGTACTAGTATTTTGGCCTTCTCTAGTAAAAGACATTGATAAAGTGCTTTTATTTTGTTCAGGATGCAGTAGTACTAGATCACATCTGAAAAAAGAGCCACTTCAGCTAAGTCAAGTTTCTGAACTACCTTGGTCAACAATAGCCACTGACATATTTGAGTGGGACAATCAGTATTACTTAGTCTTGGTCGACTGTTATTCAAACTGGTTTGAGATTGATTTTTTTGGCTAACCTAACATCTACTACTGTTATTACTAAGTTGAAACACCATTTCTCAGTCCATGGTAGTCTTATCTCTGATAATAGTACTCAATTTACTAGTCATTTGTTTCAGAAATTTGCAAAAGAATGGGACTTTGGAATACTCACAGTCAAAGGGTGTACCAAATGCAAAGCAATTACTAGAGAAGTCAAAGTGTGATAATACCAATGTCTTTTTGAATTTGCTTAATCTCAGAAACATACCCCGTGGCGATACACTTGGCTCACCTGCTCAAAGAATTCTATCTAGACAAACCAGAACAACCTTACCTATCAGTTCCAGTTTGTTGAGGCCTAAAGCTAAGAACAACAGAGCAATCAAAGCCCAACTATTCCGAAAGAGTCCTTTCCAGAAGTCCACTTATGATAAAATTAGCAGATTTCTTCATCCATTGAAACAAGGAGAGACAGTGATGATACAAACAGCAAAACATTTCCACCAGATTGGTCAAGTAACAGGTATATGTGCTGAGCTGAGATCCTATGTTGTGGAATTGGAGGGTGTGGAGTATAGGAGAAATCACAGACATCTTCTTCCTATATCAGAACTGATATTGCAGCATTGTTCCTGTGATACAGACTCTAGATCTCAGAGCATTCCAGACCGTTCCTGTTGCAGAATGTGTCTTAACTTCTACTTCCATTCCTGATGATGTTCCTGATGTCCCGAAGGTTGAACATTCAGCAGAGACAGTCCAAGTTGCTAAACCTAATTCTCAATTCTATGTCACATGATTTGGTCGCATCTCCAGACCTAGTGTGAAATACACAGCAACCTGGACATAATCATCTATATGTATTTAGTTCTGTATAATTACATGTCAAATAAGTATGTTGTATTTATTGTATGTCAATCAATGTCGTCAGTGAAGTATGACTCATTTGTCAAAGAGGGAGGATGTAGAATAGGTATGTGTGTTGTTCCTTTAAGAAACATTTCCAAGATCAGCACATGCATATAAATAGCCATCATGTGCTAGCTTCAGTGCCATTTTGAGAGTGCAGCCAGAGAGTGAACATGTACATGAGAAATAGTCTTTTTATAGGCTTATCTAAGTTAAATTTATTAGACTCAGTCCTGATGTATTTTTAAATTATAAAGCTGCTTGAGCAAAATTATTTCCTCCTGACTGAACGAACGACACCATCTTTATTCAGGAAACTAACAGCAGGGTCTGTCAAAGGATTCCAAAAAGATATTTATGAGATTTATGCACTTTATATAACGTATTAGGCTTTTTAGAAGCAGGAGGATGGGCATCAGGCGGGGAGCAGTCCCTGTTAAATGCATCCTCTAGGGCCCTTACAACCAGTAGAATAGCAAAGCATTTAGGAGAATCAACACAAAGGCAGTCATAGCATATCTTCTGGGTCTCAGAAATGCATTTTTCCTCCCACTGAAAAAAAACTTTCTTCCTGGAAATAGGGCCTGAAAAAGAAATCTAAACTGCTGTTTCAGATTAAATGTTTTCTTCAGCCTATGACTCAAAGTAAACAACTGAGGAGACTTGGGATGCATAACAAAGACCATCTTCTTTGGATTCTGGAGAAGAATCATCCTCAGATGGAGAGGGAGATGTTTTCCTTTTTGAGTATGCAGATAATGGAGAAGACTGCAGAGACCGAGATGCCTTGCAAAGTCTCTTAGCAAAATTGTACTAATCATCCCTAGAAACCTAAGCACTTGCCAGAGTGGTAGATGGGAAAAGTTGGTTTGTTTTCTGTGATTTTTTTTTTTTCTTGCTGGTATCCAAGTTATTGGTCTTGGATATACTGGGCACTCACACCTCCATAAAGGAGCCAACTACCTCTCACCCAGACCTTCTGATACCTGAAAGTGGTGTTCTCCCTTCTTGTCCACAGCCAGACATTCAGTTGAAGTGGAAATGCCCTGTTCCTAATCCTTAGTGGTGTCCCATGTAGCAGCACCAGAAGGTTCAGGAACCTAAGACTGGCAGTCCAAGAACTTTGAAAAGGCCACAGTGGAAACATCAGCCTGTGACTATAGAGGCTAAAGGGATGGTACATTCAAAATCCTCTTTGGTACACTTTTTCTTATTTTTTTTAATTAGAAAGGGACATCTGATGATCCACTGTGGAAGAAGCAAGGGTCTTTAAGAAGTTGTTTAGGCTATTCAGTTGACAATCAATTGTCTTGGGTGTAAAAAACAATGAATCCTACAAGAATGGACATCATGTGACTTCCTTTAAACAGAAAAGACAAGCCTTGTGAAAATCCTCGTAAGGGATTTGCCTATCAAACAACCACTTCCCTTTTCTGACAAACAAAACACAATTTTACCACAATTTGTTAGTCAAAAATAAAAGCAAGATCTCCTGATAGTACTTATCTGACAACTACTAAAGTGAAGCCACAGTGTAGACTAGTGTATGACTGAACTCTTCAATGGCAGTAAAATTCTAAAATTTTGTGCGTATATATCCCCTTTTATACTAGTGCTCTTGAAATCTAACAGACATGCATGCATAAAGCCAAAACCCAAATAACCTTTTCTACACTGGCTAGACATTCCAGGATGCATCCTATATAGCTAGAAGCTACCACAATAGTGAACTATCAATGACAATCTACAGTATACAGCAAGGTTCTACTTTTACTAGGAAATTTCCATTCTAAACAATTGTCTTTCACAGGGTTCTGTGTAAAATTGTTTCCATGGATAACACTACAATGAAAATAAAAATATTTCAGCATAAATAACTATAGTTGCTTCACTCTTTGACTATTTATGTGTTATAAAACAGACACATAAGACAAGAGATTAAATAATTTAAACAAAAATTTAAATTATTGCAATGCAACTGAAAAAAAGGAATGCGCTAATGGTAAAAGACTCAATAGACATTAATAGCAATCAGCTGAAACATTAAGCAAGCAATAATGACTAACAGGGTGTGTGTTACTGTGTAAATAATGCCCACCCAGGGGTGCACACCTCTGAAAGGGCATTTTGTACATAATAACACTCACCCAAGAGGGCATTATTGTGCTTAGAGCATGGGCTGTCAATTACATTGTTTTGTATTTTTTTTATTTTATATATATATATATATATATATATATATATATATATATATATGTGTGTGTGTGTGTGTGTGTGTATATAGGTTCATAGGCTGGTACTAGGCTATTGGCCCTAGGGCCTATACAAGCCTAGCCATAACAATTCCCTGGATATTTCTTCCCGCGATACTTACTTCCCTGGACCCTTGTCCAGCAGAGCGACTGACATGATCCCCGGGGTGAATTTCCTATCTCCCATCCAATCATCAAGGTTCCTTTTGAAGAGGGCCAAGGAGGCGCTCTAATTGACATTTATGGACAGTCTATTCCAGAGTATGGGGAGTCTCTGGGTCAGGAACCTATCCCTCCAGCATGTTTTGTTCATTGTGATGACAAGGTTTAGATCCCTGGAGCATGTGGCTCTGAGGGATTGGGATTTCTTTAAGTGGAGAATGTCCAATAGCTCAGGGTTTGACATGGTCTTGTATGTTAAGCAGAGATCACCTCTGAGTGGACGATATGCCACAGAGTATAGCTGGATTTTGTTTAGACGGTCAGCATAGGCCATCTGCTTTACACCTGTGATTCTTTTAGTGAGGTATTTCTGTGGCCTTTCCAGCTGTTGCATATGTCTTGTGAGGTACATACTAAACGGGGCGTTGTACTCTATAATGGGTCTAATGAGGGATGAGTACAGTGGGATAATGACCTCCTTTTTTCTGGATGAAAAGCCCTTAGTGATAATTTGTGCCACATAGTAGGATTTCCTGACTGTTGTGGTGATGTGGTTATCGAAGGTGGGTCCACTGTCCATCTGTGTCCCTAAGTCTCTCATCACACTTTTGGTGTTCAGTGTACTGGTAATTCAGGAGTACATGTTTTTTTCCAAAGGGTTAACTATACATTTCTTGGCATTAAGCTTGAGCCCATGGCTCTGGCACTAAGCATCTGTTTCTGTAAAGCTCTTTTGCATATATATATATATATATATATATATATATATATATATATATATATATATATATATATATATATATATTTAGGTACGTGTCACTTCACCTAAAACCCATTTCACCTAAACTCATTTCACTAAGACCAAATCACCTAAAGTTCATTTCACCTAAAACTCATTTCACTGACAAGTAGTACTCTAATGCAATTGAAAGGTATATGTCCTTCTCCCACTGTATTGCGATCCTGGTGTTAGTATATATATATATATATATATATATATATATATATATATATATATATATCTATGTATATTAAAGGGGGTGTGGGGGGCGTAGCCCCCCTCATAGTTGGCTTTTAACAAATAATGTAAAACAAAACCAGATGACATGAAACCAAAATAAGTGGGGGGCTATGCCCTGCACACCCCCCAATGTGAGGGGCTGCACACCCACACCCACCCTTAATATATATACTAACTCCAGGAGCGCACTACAGTGGGGAAAAGGACATATACATTTGACTTGCCTAATTGTACTACTTGTCAGTGAAATGAGTTTTAGGTGAAATGAGTTTTAGGTGAAATGAACTTTAGGTGATTTGGTCTCAGCGAAATTAGTTTAGGTGAAATGGGTTTTAGGTGAAGTGACACGTACCCATATATATATATATATATATATATATATATATATATATATATATATATATATATATATATAAATCATTTTAACCCAGCCACTGGGGGGTGCACAAGTGCCGGTCCCAAGCCTGGATAAATGGGGAGGGTTGCTTCAGGAAGGGCATCCGGCGTAAAACTTCACCAAATCATTCATGCGGACAGCAGTAAATATTTACATACAGCATCGGTAGAGGTCCGGGTTAACAACGACCACCACCAGTACTGTTAGCCAACAGGGTGCTGGCGGAAATTGGGCTACTGTTGGCCAAAGGAGGAGAAGAAGGGGAAGGCATGGCCGAAGGCAGGAAGAGGGGAGAAAGGCTAGGACTGTGGTACTGAGGGTCGGACCTTTGAATGCTGGCAGTATGACTGGTATAGGGAGAGAGCTAGCCAATATGATGGACAGAAGGAAGGTTGGTATATTTTGTGTGCAAGAGACCAGATGGAAGGGGAGTAAGGCTAGGTGTATCGGAGGTGGGTTCAAATTGTTTTATCATGGTGTGGATGGGAGGAGAAATGGCATAGGAGTTATCCTGAAGGAACAGTATGCTAACAGTGTTTTGGAGGTGAAAAGAGTGTCGGATAGAGTGATTTTTATGAAGCTGGAAATTGATGGTGTAATGATGAATGTTGTTAGTACATATGCTCCACAAGTTGGGTGTGTGATGGATGAGAAAGAAAAATTTTGGAGTGAGTTGGATGAAATGGTGATGACTGTACCCAAGGGTGAGAGAATGGTGATTGGAGCAGATTTCAGTGGGCATGTTGATGAAGGGAACAGAGGGGATGAGGAAGTGATGGGTAGGTATGGCGTTAAACAAAGGAATGCAGAAGGTCAGATGGTAGTGGATTTTGTGAGAAAGATGGACATGGCTGTGGTGAATACATATTTTAACAAGAGGGAGGAGCATAGGGTGACATACAAGAGTGGAGGAAGATGCACACCGGTGGATTATATCTTATGTAGGAGGGCCAGTTTAAAGGAGATTGGAGACTGTAAAGTGGTGACTGGGGAAGGTGTAGTTAGGCAGCATAGGATGGTGGTTTGTAGGATGATGTTGGTGATCAAGAAGAGGAAGAGGTGTGTGAGAGCAACACCAAGGATCAAATGGTGGAAAGTGAAAAAGGGTAATTGTGAGGTGGAGTTCAGGGAAGAGTTAAGACAGGCACTGGGTGGCAGTGAAGATTTACCAAATAGCTGGGTAACTACAGCAGAGATAGTAAGGGAGATGGCTAGAAAGGTGCTTGGTATGACATCTGGACAGAGGAAGGACGACAAGGAGACATGGTGGTGGAATGAGATAGGACAGGAGAGTATACGGAGAAAGTGGTTGGCAAAGAAGAAGTGGGATTGTCAGAGAGATAAAGAAAGTAGACAGGAGTATAAGGAGATGAGGTGCATGGCAAAGAGAGAGGTGGAGAAGGCTAAGGATATGAAGATTTGTATGAAAGGTTGGACACTAAGGAGGGAGAAAAGTACCTGTACCCATTGGCTAGACAGAGGGACCGAGCTAGGAAAGATGTGCAGCAGGTAAAGGTGATAAAGGATAATGAGGGAAACATACTTACAAGCGAGGAGAGTGTGTTGAGGAGATGGAAAGAGTACTTTGAGGGGTTGATGAATAATGAAAATGAGAGGGAGAGAAGGTTGGATGATGTAGGGATAGTAAATCATGAAGTACAATGGATTAGCAAGGAGGAAGTAAGGATAGCTAAGGATAGCTATGAAGAGGATGAAGAATGGAAAGGCTGTTGGCCCAGATGACATACCTGTGGAAGCATGGAGGTGTTTAGGTGAAATGGCAGTGGAGTTTTTAACCAGTTTGTTTAATGAAATCTTGGAAAGTGAGAGGATGCCTGAGCAATGGAGAAAAAGTGTTTTGATACTGATTTTTAAGAATAAGGGTGATGTGCAGAGCTGTAAGAACTACAGAGGGATTAAATTGATCAGTCACAGCATGAAGTTATGGGAAAGAGTAGTGGAAGCTAGGTTAAGAAGGGACGTGATGATTAGTGATCAACAGTATGGTTTCATGCCTGGAAAGAGCACTACAGATGTGATGTTTGCTCTGAGAGTGTTGCTGGATAAGTACAGAAAAGGTCAGAAGGAGTTGCATTGTGTTTTTATAGACTTAGAGAAAGCATATGACAGGGTGCCTAGAGAGGAGTTGTGGTATTCTATGAGGAAGTCGGGAGTGTCAGAGAAGTATGTAAGAGTGGTACAGGATATGTACGAGGCTAGTGTGACAGCGGTGAGTTTTACAGTGGGAGTGATGGATGCATTTAAGGTGGAGGTGGGATTACATCAAGGATCACCTCTGAGCCCTTTCTTATTTGTAATGGTAATGGACAGGCTGACAGACGAGATCAGACAGGAGTCCCCGTGGACTATGATGTTTGCAGATGGCATTGTGATCTGTAGTGAGAGTAGGGAACAGGTGGAGGAGACCCTGGAGAGATGGAGATATGCTCTAGAGAGAAGAGGAATGAAGGTCAGCAGGACTAAGACAGAATATATGTGTGAATGAGAGGGAGGATAGAGGAATGGTGAGGATGCAAGGAGTAGAGGTGATGAAGGTGGATGAGTTTAAATACTTGGGATCAATAGTTCAGAGTAATGGTGAGTGTGGAAGAGAGGTGAAGAAGAGAGTACAGGCAGGATGGAGTGGGTGGAGAAGAGTGTGAGGAGTGATTTGTGACAGATGAGTACCAGTAAGAATTAAAGGGAAGGCCTACAAGATGGTAGTGAGACCAGTTATGTTATATTTGTTGGAGACAGTGGTATTGACAAAAAGGCAGGAGTCAGAGCTTGACGTGGCAGAGTTGAAGATGTTAAGATTTGCACTGAGTGTGACGAGGGTGGACAGGATTAGGAATAAGTATATTAGAGGGTCAGCCCAGGTTGGAAGATTTGGAGACAAAGTCAGAGAGTCAAGATTACGTTGGTTTGGACATGTGCTGAGGAGGGATGCTGAGTATATTGGGAAAAAGATGCTAAGGATGAAGCTACCAGGTAACAGGAAAAGAGGAAGGCCTAAGATAAGGTTTATGGATGTGGTGAGAGAGGACATGCAGGTGGTTGGTGTGAAACAGATGATCTGCTGTGGCGATCCCTAACGGGAACAGCCGAAAGAAGACGATTTATTTAAATAATTTTGATGTATAAACTTGCTGTAGTATATGCTGGCAAATCATTGGGGTTGAAGTCACCAAATAATGATTTACATCTGAGTTTCAGACTTTATCATAGCTCTCAACTAAGCAGGGGCAAATCTCAACAAAACCAGGGACAAATCCAGAAGTAATCAGGGACAATTTTAAAATATTAGTATCATTCGTATTTTAATTAACTTTTTAATAATTATTTTTTATTAACTTTTGTTATGTATTTAATTAAACTTCTAAGTTGTATTCTGTATATTTAAACAGTTCCTATAATTGCTGTTACCCTCTGTTTTTAACTGTTTTTGTATCTATATTTGTAATTGTTTCTGTATGGGACTTTCTTCAGGGGCCACCACTGAAAATGGGCTTTCGCTCAGTTGGACATACCTGGTTAACGAAGGGGGGTCTATATCACAACATCAAAGTGTCAAAACTTTGAAAGTTATAATATCGAACCCAAAACCACAAAAGCTGAAAACCTCAAAGACTGAGAACAGCGATTTTTTTTTTTCCCTGGGAAAAAAAATCACTGTTCCAGTACAAAACCCAAAACACACGAACACTACAAACTATTTCAAATGTGGGGGGGGGGGCTTCACCCCCCACACCTCTCCCCAACATGGGGATCTGTGCCCCCCAAACCCCCCTACTTAAATATACCAACTCTGAGATCATACCACAGTGGAGGAAATAGCGAAGCCGTGGAAACGGCCCACCAAATTCTTTCCCTGGGAAAGAATTCGATGTTCCGCGGCTTCGATATTTTCAGTCTTTAAACTTTCAAGTTTGAGTTTTGGTGTTTGAACTTTTCAGCATTGGAAGTTTTGATATACACCCCAAATGTCAAAATAAATAAAATATATAAATAATTAATATGACATATTGAAAGAATAAGAGAATGTGAATTAATATACATTTTCTGAAGTCAAAAGTCTGTAACTATTTAATGTCTTTATTTATTAAGTGTAATTCACCACCTTTTCTCCAAAAGTCTCCAGTTTTAGGTGGAATTAAGAGAAGCAGGGCTAAAATTACAGGCAAAATCAGGGGTGTCCCTGAAAATCGGGGCAGGTGAGAGGTATGGACTTCATATCCATCAGAGAATGCATGTTAATATAAACATGTTATTATAGCAACTTTCTGATTTTATAAGAGCAATATTTAAAATCTTTTCCTTATTCTTAAGCATTTGTTCCCTGATTATTTTAAGCTTTATCCAGATTTCTTGAGCTAAGAGGTTGAAAATTATGCATACCTTTTAAAAGAGTTGCATCCACTGCTCAGTCTCTCTCACTTACACACCCACACACACACACACACACACACACACACACACACACACACACACACACACACACACACACACACACACACACACACACACACACACACACACAATTCTGTTTTATGCATGTAAGTCCCATACACTTACACTTGCTAAACAACCAAAGCGCTGCTTAGCAAGCATAAATAATGGCTCGATCACTCTCACTGTTACTTTCATGCATGCATACACACACACACACACACACACACACACACACACACACACACACACACACACACACACAGAAGAACACACACTTTCCTACTTTTTTTAGTGTTATACTTGCTAAACTGCAAAGTCCCTCAAAGCGAGCATAAAATAATGGCAGCCATTATCACCGTTACAGTCTGAGCTCCACGGCACCTCAATATGCTGCCTTGAAGTGGTGGACTTGTTTTTCAGTGGGCATTACTTGAACATTAACACCCTGATGGACAATCTCCATTCTGCAATCAGAGTGGTGATGTAGAGGTTACCCATTCTCTAACAATGTGTAACAGTGGTAGCAAGTAACACAAATTCCTAAAATCAAATTAAAGATGGCCTTCATCAGGTAAAGGACAACACCAGACATATTCAGCCAGGTGGTACAGAAGGACACAGGGGTAAAACAAGCAAAATCATAATCTAGTCAAAGATCTTCTATTCTAGAAAGCATGCAGTACAAGACAATTGTTAAGTACTCACAGGATTTTTATTTCTATTTTTCTAGCCTTTTTAAAATACATTTTTCCAAAGTTCCCAAAGATGGGCTTAGATCATAAACTGACTTTTAGATGACACCTGAACTGAAAGAAAATACATTTAATGTATATCATGAGCAACCAGTTGGCAGCAGACCAAGTTAAAATCTTAAACCTGTATTAGAACACAGGAAAAAATAAGCATAACTGAAATAAGTAACCAAAGTTAAAAAAAAAAGCTTGTTTTCTTCCCATTTTGATGAATCGTTCATCGATTTGTGTTTTCATTCATGACTGAAAAAGCTGGTGCAGCTGACTGAAAATCAGCAAATCAAAAATATCAACTTTTCACTACGAGATTGTAGTACAGTGGGGATCAGGTAATATGCAATTTCCACACTGTAGTGAGATCCCAGAGTTAGTATGTGTATGTGTATATATATATATATATATATATATATATATATATATATATATATATAAAAAATTAGCAGGGTAGTGTGGGGGTCTGTGAGGTTGTTTTGTATAATTTTTCTTGGATTGATATTTGTGTAGTGTGATGATTAGGTGTTGAATGAAAATTAGGGGGTTTGAGAATTTGGGCTCCCCTTTGTATACAGAAAGGATCCACGATTGTGCAGTTCAATGATCAGGCATCCATCATTTCTGGATCGACATTAAATGGTTTTGAGGAGAAGTTAGGCTTCTGTTTCTGTACGAAAAGTAGGCATTTAGTAAAGTCTTGCATGCATTTCTACTAAAACAGCTTAGACATCTTTGAACATAACCAAGTATCCTTCAGCAATTGCAAAAGATATGTGGATATTAGGGGCTTCAACCTGCCAACATAGCAAACTGTACATAAAAACACGTTTGATGGATTACAGGCGGTTCAATCTTTGGTGCTCTTCTTTCCACTAACAACTTAAATGTCTTCTACATCATTCTGGAAACCATGAAATGTGCATATTATCTGGTAAACTTCCGGGTAATACCTCATATTTTCTTACTAGAAAATGTCTCTTACCAAATGCTGGCTCTGTCTACAACTGGTTCTCATTATGCAAGTTAGAAATCATTTCATATAATCAAAAGTTATGCTATTTACAATATAAAAAAATGTTCAAATTGCAGATGGCTGCAGGATTTTGAGATCTCCAGTGACTGATTCAGTTGAAACTGATGGTGTACACAGATTTCTAGAAGCTTCTCTACACAGCCTGTTGGCACTCTCTGCTATTTGACCATAAACTTATCAGTGAACCTCAACTCATCTGTTAAAAGGGGGTCAGGCTAACCTTGAGTTCAGCTGTATTCATTCACACTGTTGACTATTGCCTTAACAGTCATCATTGCCAATGCTTATAGCAATACTTATAGTCTTCAAATAGCTTTAAATAACTTCATTCAAACAATGAGGACACACACAACTGCACCACTCACTCTAAGACATCCAGGCATCAGAAAAATGAAACTATGGCCATAAAATGCAAAACTCTTTCCTCTGAAGCATGTCACCTCGTATGCTGAATGCCCCATTTCAGTTTCCCGTTGGTGCATCCTAAGCCTGGCCCAGTGGTATGCTTTACTTCTGCAATCAATTGATCCACCACAAGGCAATCAGAATTCACTTCCAAACTTGGAAGATTTGTAGAAAGGAAGTGTAATGAACATGCAAAAGTGACATTACTTAATAACCTCAGTACATTCATGAAGTGTTTATTATCGACATCCACCCTCTAATTACAATTTTTAATATTCTTAACAACAAATGCATGTCCCCTGTGTACATTCTGAGGTTCATTTTTACCATCATCATACCTGCCCAACAATCAGTCATGTTCTGGTGCCTCTCCATTTTTTTCTGCTATTCCTTTCACTCAGTTTATGTCCGTAATGAGGTTTCTGTCCACGTCCTAGGCTACTGAAAATGTATAGCATAGATAGGTGAGTGGAAAGGTACTGTGCATAGTCCCTCATATGGCATTATTCAAATGGATGTAGGTGGTTCTGCATTATACCCTAACATCCCAATGAGAAAGCATACAATGATATTACTTTATACTACATAATTTGTAAGAGAAATACTGTCTGCTTATGTTACTATTACTATTTCTGTGGGGCAGAAATTCTGTAAGTAGCACTTAGACTAAAATTTCTGTAAACATTTGCATCTCTTCATAATATTTATTAGTTCTTTTTTGCATTCTGGTGCCCCTGCATATGTTTTACACTTGCAGAACTTTAAACAGAATTATAGTTGAGCCTGACAAAAGTCTTATAGAATGGAATATTTTTGTACTGTCATAGTGAATGAGCATACTACACATTCTCAAAAATATTTTATATTAGCATATTTATATTCTCACAATTGCTTTTAATTTTAATTATGCAGCATTCATCTTGTGTGCCTTTTCACAGGCTTTCATTATGATCAATCTACTTCCGAAATACTACTAAGTATTGTGCGTCTATGTTACATAATGGAACTTTTAAAAGTTCGAAAGTCATATGGTCAACACCATATGATCGAACTTTTAAAAGTTCGAAAATATAATAACAAAAAAAATCAAAGAAAAAACCTACCTGAACTGTTTAAGCTGGGGGGGGGGCAAGCCCCCCTGCACCCGCCTCCCCGCTCTTTAAATATATCAACTCCAAGATCGCATTAGAGTGCAGAAAATGGAAATCTTTCCATTCCACACTGTACAGATATCTCCGTTGAAACGTTCAAACTTTTAAAAGTTTGATCATATGGTGTCGACCATATGATGTTCAAACTTTTAAGAGTTCGACAAATTGATATAGACCTAGTGTTGTAGCACAAACAACTGAAAACATACCACCCATAAAAGCAAATCACGTAAGCCAAAAACTGCTCACCGTCTGCACTC